>NW_017671058.1:4453-82623 GCF_001879085.1 Nicotiana attenuata | reverse complement strand
AGTCTTTTGTGGATTGTTATGCTGGATATCATCAGGTCTTGATGGATGAAGAAGATGCGGAAAAGACAGCCTTCACCACACCCTGGGGAACCTATTGTTACAGGGTCATGCCTTTTGGTTTGAAGAACACCGGGGCAACGTACATGAGAGCTATGACTACCATCTTTCATGACATGATGCACCAAGAGATCAAGGTATATGTGGACGATGTGATCATTAAGTCCAAAACATAAGATGACCATGTTCGAGACCTCAGGAAGTTCTTTGAGCGTCTGCGCAAGTATGATTTGAAGCTAAACCCAGCTAAATGTGCGTTTGGAGTCCCGTCTGGGAAGCTTTTGGGATTCATAGTCAGTCGGAGGGGCATTGAGCTATATCCAAAGAAGACAAAGTCTATTCGGGATTTACCTCCTCCAAGAACCAAGAAAGAAGTTATGAGCTTGTTGGGAAGGTTGAATTACATGAGTCGGTTCATTGCTCAGTTGACTTCCACATGCGAGCCCATATTTAAGCTGTTGAAGAAAGATGCAGCGATCAAGTGGACAAATGAGTGTCAAGAAGCTTTTGACAAAATCAAAGAATATCTGTCGAATCTGCCAATCTTGGTCCCACCCGAACCTGGGAGGCCTTTGTTTTTGTACCTGACAGTCTTGGAGAACTCTTTTGGCTGTGTCCTCGGGCAACATGATGTGACCGGGAAGAAAGAGAAGGCAATCTACTATTTGAGCAAAAAGTTCACAAGTTATGAAGCCAAATACACCCTGTTGGAAAGGACTTGTTGCGCCCTAACTTGGGTCGCTCAGAAGCTTAGGCATTATTTGTTGGCCAACACCACCTACCTCATCACCAGGTTGGATCTTTTAAAGTACATATTCCAGAAGCCGATGCCCACGGGGAGGTTGGAAAAATGGCAAATCCTGCTCACTGAGTTCGACATAGTTTATGTCACTCGCACGGCGATGAAAGCTCAAGCTCTAGCAGATAACCTGGTTGAAAACCCTGTTGATGATGAATATCAGCCTTTGAGTACCTACTTTCCGGACGAGGAAGTAAGCTCTGTTGAGGTAATTCCGGAAGACGCCAATGCTTGGAAAATGTTCTTCGATGGAGCGGTGAACGCAAAAGGTGCCGGGATTGGGGCAATTTTGATCTAACCCACTGGTCAGCACTATCTGGCCACAGCTCGGCTTCAGTTTTTCTGCACAAACAACACTGCCGAGTATGAAGCCTGCATTATGGCATGAATATGGCAATTGATCAAGATGTGAGAGAATTGGTAATTATGGGAGATTCGGATCTAATCATCCGACAGGCTCAGGGAGAATGGGAAACTCGGGATGTCAAGCTTATACCATACAGGCAACATGTGGAATATCTTCGCAAACGGTTCAAATCCGTTGAGTTCAGGTACGTCCCTCGATTTCACAATGAGTTAGCCGATGCCTCGCTACCTGGCCTCAATGTTGCCGTATCCGGGCAATCTCCACATTGACCCGCTGGAAATTCAAATCCGAGAAAGGCATGGCTATTGCAACACAGTTGAGGTGGAGCCAAATGTACAACCGTGGTACCATGACATCAAGATGTTTATGAAAACAAAGGAATATCCGGAACAAGCCAATGGAGATCAAAAGAGAACCATTAGAAGGCTCGCCGGAGGTTTCTTCTTGAGCGGAGAAGTTTTGTGCAAAAGAACTCTAGATTTGAACCCTTTGCGATGTGTGGATGCCCAAGAGGCCGGAAGAATCATGAATGAAGTACACACAGGAGTATGTGGGCCGCATATGAATGGACACGTCCTTGCAAAGAAAATCCTTCGAGCAGGGTATTACTGGATCACCATGGAAAAGGACTGTTTCAGCTTCGTCCGAAAATGTCATCAGTGTCAGGTACACGGTGACCTGATTCATGCACCTCCCACAGAACTGCATCCTATGGCGGCGCCATGGCCGTCCGTTGCTTTGGGAATGGATGTCATTGGGCCGATTGAGCCAAAAGCTTCAAATGGGCACAGATTCATACTAGTTGCTATCGACTACTTCACAAAATAGGTTGAAGAAATCACTCTCAAAGCTGTCACAAAGAAAGCTGTGGTAGACTTCGTGCACTCCAACCTCATTTGCCGTTTTGGTATTCCTACAACTATCATTATGGACAATTCTGCAAACTTGAATAGTCATTTGATGAGGGAGATATGCGAACAGTTTAAGATCACGCATCAGAACTCTACCCCTTATCGTCCCAAAGCTAATGGTGCCGTTGATGCAGCAAACAAGAACATCAAGAAGATTCTTAGAAAGATGATCTAGAGTTCTAGACAATGGCATGAGAAGTTGCCGTTTGCATTGATGGGATATCGCACAACTGTGCGCACATCGATTGGAGCAACACCCTATCTTTTGGTTTATGGCACTGAAGCTGTAATACCCGCAAAAGTTGAAATCCCTTCCCTCCGAATCATTGTTGAAGCTGAAATTGAGGACAGTGAGTGGGTCAAAACCCGTCTAGAACAGTTAACCCTGATTGATGAAAAACGAATAGCCGCAGTCTGCCACGGGCAGTTGTATCAACAAATAATGGACCATGCCTACAACAAGAAAATGCGGCCTAGGAACTTTGAAGTGGGGCAACTCGTTTTGAGGCGTATTCTCCCTCACCACCAGGAAGTAAAAGGAAAGTTTGCTCCAAACTGGAAAGGTCCATACATCAGGAAATTATTGCCGAAAGGGGCGTTGTACCTGGGTGACATTGAAGGAAATGACCCTGAAATAGCTGTCAATGCAGATGCGGTCAAAAGGTACTACGTTTAACTCTTTTGTGGTAACAACTCTACCCGATCGGGATGACGAAGGCTTTCATTCTCGCTACCCAAACACTCCAATCCTTTGCTAACCCTTTGAGCCGGTTACCTTTCTTTCATTACCCTCTTTGGAACTTGAAAACATTTGTAAAAAGAAAAGAAGAAAAGAAAAACAACAAAAACAACAAAAATAAAAGTTTTCCCTGAACTACGTTTGACTTGATTCCGAAAGGATACGTAGGTAGCCTCTCTCTAGGGTTCAATCACACCAAATCAAAAATCCAATTTCCCCTAAAAAGTGAAACTGGGGCAGATTTTATAATGGTTCGGCGACGGTTCGCCAGAGAGGTTCCAAAGTTGTAATTCGATCCAAACTCTTGTTACCCTAAATCCTGTTCAAGTCCTTCTGATCAAGCGATGAGATCTTCAAGAATTGGAGAATGCGGCTGTTTGGATCCGATACAACCAAATGAGAGAAATAAAATGAAGAGAGTCTTGTTGGTGAAAACCCACACGGGCATCATAAAGCGATGGTAAGCAAAGAAACGGAAAAACGAGAGAGTCTTGTAGTGAAAACTCGCAAGAGCACTATAAGGAGACGATGAGAAGAGAAATGAGAGAGGTCAACTGGCGAAAAACCCGCAAAGGGCGCCGTTGATCGAAAAGAAGGAATCCCTTACAACTATTGGCACTGAAAGAGTCCCGGTATTAGAACACGGTTCATCATGGGTTTATGAGAAGATGGATAGTTGCGCAGATCGGGTATCCAGTCCAAGGAGCATGTCATGTCTATTGAAGTCTACGTGCATTCTAGATAAGTCCTTCTCTCCTCCCCGAAAGGGACACTTCTCTTTTAAATTCATTTTCCCCGTCCTTTATTTACTTTTCTTTGAACCCCTTTCGGTTTAATTCTTTTCCGAAACTAATACAAAGAAGGGGTGGCAAGATTGGTTTTACAGGATTCTGCTTAACAAAAGCTAAATCCAAAGAAAAGCACCCAGCCTCAGTGGGTGCATTAAGTCGATCCCGACTAGCCATGATGGCCGATGCTCCGAAATCAAAACTATTGAAAATGAAAGAAATCCAAAATCAAATGCCCATAAAGGCAGAATAAGATGAAAAGGCCAAAGTCCTGCACGGTTGAACCGTCATCTGAAATTTTGGAAAGTTGAGGTCCTCGATTTTAGAAGAGAGATCGATCTCCAGAAAGCCAACAAGCAACAGAGGTTCTCATCAAAAGAGTTGGGCCGAGATCAAGTGATAAAAAACAATCAAGGCCACAAAACCAGTCACCGTTTCAAACTAACAATTGTTCTTTGTTTGGAAACCTGAAACAGGTGCAATTCAAAGCAACCATGCAAGAAGCAGGTGCAACCAAAAGAAACTGCACAAGGGCTAAAAATAGCTTTGCAGCAACGATCCATAAAGGAAAGTCTCCTCCAAACTCTTTCTTGCATTTACTCATTCCATGAAATAAAAAGAGAGAAGAAAAAAAAAACGAAAAAAAAGAGATAAAAAGAAAAATTCAAAAAAAAATGGTAGCTTAGGACCCCCAATCTCTATTTTTACGCTTTTCCAACATAGGGTCTCCACTCCCTAGTTGAGATTATTTTAGACATAGGGTCTCCACTCCCTAGTCGCCTTTTTCCAACATAGGGTACCCTAGTCGCCTTTTTTCAACATAGGGTCTCCACTCCCCAGTTGAGATTATTTTAGACATAGGTTCTCCACTCCTTAGTCGCCTTTTGCCAACATTGGGTCTCCACTCCCTAGTTGAGATTATTTTAGACATAGGGTCTCCACTCCCTAGTCGCCTTTTGCCAACATAGGGTATCCACTCCTTAGTTGAGATTATTTTAGACGTAGGGTCTCCGCTCCCTAGTCGCCTTTTGCCAACATAGGGTCTCCACTCCCTAGTTGAGTTATTTTTAGACATAGGGTCTCCACTCCCTAGTCACCTTTCGCCAACATAGGGTCTCCACTCCCTAGTTGAGATTATTTTAGACGTAGGGTCTCCGCTCCCTAGTCGCCTTTTGCCAACATAGGGTCTCCACTCCCTGGTTGAGTTTATTTTAGACATAGGGTCTCCACTCCCTAGTCGCCTTTTGCCAACATAGGGTCTCCACTCCCTAGTTGAGTTTATTTTAGACATAGGGTCTCCACTCCCTAGTAGGGTCTCCACTCCCTAGTTGAGTTTATTTTAGACATAGGGTCTCCACTCCCTAGTCACCTTTCCAACATAGGGTCTCCACTCCCTAGTTGACTTTTAGTATAGATATAGGGCTCCACTCCCCAATCCTCTTTTTTCTAAGGATAGACAATCCTGATTTTATTGCTTTCAATAAAGAAATAGTTTAGATTTTAGTTACAAATAACTCATGAAATTTTCCTAGTGAAAACCGGGGCAGAAAAATTTCGTTCGTTTGTTTGTTTTGGTGCTTGAATAGGTTTTCACCATGAGGCACAAGGTTTGAGATGACCAAAAGAATGAGTTTCAATCCAGAATAAAGAAAAGAAGAAAAAGAACAAAAAAGAAGTGAACTCAAAGTGCAGAAGCAGAGAAAGATGCGGACTGCTCAAGATATGATTGAAGTCACAAGCTTCGCATGTTCCGCCTTGATCCAAAAGCTGAAGAATGAACCAGCGATCGCAGCTAATGAGATCTAAGATTCAGATCAGAGTCTGCAGGAAAAACCAGCCAAGACTCAAGACCAAAGTTTCAGAAGATTTATAGATAGGAATCTTGTAACTCGTAGTTGATAGTCTTAGCTAGTTTAGCTTTTTTATTTTTTATTTTGGTGTAAAAAGGAGTTCAGCAAGCAATAGCAGTAGCAGCAACAGTGAAATCACAGCTTCCTGGTAGTCCCAGCTACCGAAACTTCCAGAACTATACTGACCTGATTCCTTTCTAGCCAAGGATATGTAGGCAACCTCTGAAGCAAGGTTCAGTCGGGCTTTTTCAAAAAATGCTTCTCATGAAGTTTCAGACGGGAAAAAATCCCTCATAATTGCTCATTTTATCTTTGCCCGAAAACCCTTTCGTGTCTCCGAGCAAAGAGGGGCAGCTGTGAGCACGTGATATTTGCCCTATATGAAATACTCCTACAGAATCCCAAAGAACTAGATTTTTCTTTTGATTATATGCCATTTTAGGAATTTTTGTAGAATTTTCTTAATTATTTGCATTTTTCTGTGCATGTTAAATTTTTATTTAAATCATGAAAATACAAAAATACTCTGCATTTGCATTTAGGATTTAGTTTATATTTTTAGGTTAATTAGTAAATTAGTTGTTGTATAAAATTGAAAAAAAATCACAAAAAAAAAAGACTCACTTTGCATTTTAACCTTTTAATTTTTAATTTTATAGTTCTTCTTTTAATTTAGGAGTTAATTAATTTTTATAAATACTATGACAAGTAATTAGCTTAATTTGGTAAATTAATTTAGTTTAAGAGTTAATTTAGGTTTTAATCAATTTGAAAATGAAAAGAAAATTAAAAATTAAAAAGAAAGAAGGGGAAAAGAAAATAAGAAAAAGGCTGTTAAAGCCAATTCAACCAGGCCCAATCCAATTCTGCCCCAACTCGTTCAGATCCGGCCCAAAACCCAACCCACACCCGGTCCAAACCCTTCAGGTCTCAAGACGACTCAAACGACGTCGTTTTAAGTTTATTTGGTTTAAACAGATCCTGGCCCTTCGTCTTTCATCATCCAACGGCCAGGGAAGCCCCACTGAATTCATTTAAAATTGTCCAAACAACCTAAGACCATCTCATTTCATCTCCTTTCACTCATTAGAGACTAAGAACCCTAAGCGCCGCCCTAACACTCCTCACTCACTTCGGTGGCGGCGCCACCTCAAACCACCTCCAAATTTACACCACAGAACCCTCATGACCTCCCCTTTCCCAATCCCTGACTAGTTTCCCTCGAATCCCTTTAGAGTGTCTCGAATCTTCGATTGAAGCAATCCGGCCAGAACCCTAAAAACCCCAAATCTCCCAAATTGTCAAGTTTCAATGAAAGATTAGGGTTGAAATTGGTTTTATTCGTCTGTTCTCAACGAGAACACACGATTAATGCCAATTTTGGCTCACAGTCGAGGGTTTTGAAGATCCTTTCAAGTCCACTGTCCCTCCGCTCATTCTAGGTATTTTTCGGTCATTTTCTTTCTTTCGTCTTTCGTTTTATTCTCAATCTTCATCTCCTTCTATTTTTTTCCTTTTTTCTTTCTTGTTTTTTCAATCGCCTCTGTGTGCATGCCATTTTTAAGTTATTTTTTTAAGTCAGCATGTTTTAGTTTATTTAATTCTGTTGTTTGATTTTGCTCAAATTTCTTTCTATTTTTATTTTCTTTGGATTCATGGCTTCAGGAGTTTTCTATAACTCCGTTGGCCCAGTTTCTTGATTGGTTTCTGTTGGTTTTGGAATTAAATTTGGGCTCTGTCAGTCAGAAGCCCAAAGAGGGGAAGTTCAATCCGGGTTTGCAAAGCCTAGGGTCTGTTGTTTGATTTGTTTGGGTCAGCTTGACCCATGTTTGGTTCATGAGGGTAATTAACAGAGTTTTAATGGGTAGTTTAGGGAAAGGGATAGAGGGAATCTCTTTTAACTGCCTAGGAAGCTGCTAGGAAAGTGGGGTTGGGGTTAAGTTTAACAAACGGAATTAAAAATCAGGGTCTAAGTTGAAAAAATGAAAATTGGGGAAGGGGTGATTGTTAAAATGGAAAATCATTTCTGCTGCCCTAAATTTATCTATATAAGGGTTGTCTTCAGTAAAATGAGGGAGATGGGGAAAAACCTGAAAAGTTAGAAACGGCTAAAAACAGCCTCACTGATAGAGCTTTTTGCAAATCACTGTTCCATTGCATTTGTCTGCATATTTCTTTGGATATTCTTTAAAGTTCAAGTGGATTATTCTTTTCTGGGCTCAAAGATGGTAGTGGCTGATTGAGAACTGTTATTAGCTTTTGTTTAGAAGCTGCTGATACTCTAATCTCTCTGCTGAAAGTTTTTGCTATTTGTTTTTCATTGTTCCAGGTATTTCTTTGAACTTTGAATGGCAAATGAAGCTGTGAATGTGTCTTTTGTATGGAAAGTGTTGTTTCTGTTGAAGTTCAATAAAGATTGCTATTTGTTTGAAGCTTGGCTTTCATGTTGTGCTCAAGTCATTTAGCTTCTTGTCCATTTCTCCTTCTACTTCTTTCTTAAGTGTAATAGATATGTAATAATAGATGCTCTAATAATTCATGCTTAAGTGTTAAAATTGTGTAAAATCTTGAAGTAGAATCATGGTAATTAGCACGTTCTTTTGTATTTCTTTAGCTGAATTGAATTTAATTAGTCTCACACTCGAGGCTTGAGTACTCCTTTGAAGAGGGTTGAATGGTTTCTTCCCAAATTGTATGAGGAATTATGGAAATTGCTGGCAGTTATCATTGAAGGTTATAGTTTAGTATGCATTTGGTTCTAACGTTTTGGATTACTTGTTTGTTTGTTGATTCCATGAGTCAAGGTTTGTTAATTTTCACTCATTAGTTAACTGCTCCCTTAAATGGCCTAGAATTTTGGTTAAGTAGTGTTGAACTCACACGTAAGTTGATGAGTGTATGAAAAATCATGAGGGTTAGAGGTAAATGTCTCAGCAAATTCCAATTTGATGTTCAAGCTTGCTGAAAAAACCTCAAATGGGTTTGACATGCGGCCCAATTTCAGGAGGCCCGGTCTCAAGCTGAGATAGCTTTTGAATCAGTGTCAATTGTTGTGTTTCTTTGATATTTTCATTCAGCCTAATTCAATTTGGTTGGTGGTATGGTGAAGTCCTAAATTGGAAGAGAGGACTTCCCAAATCGGGGCTCTCTCTCTCTCTCCCCCTGCCTCTCTCTAGAAAATATGTAAACACATCTGGAGAATGGGTAATCTTATACCTTCATCGGATCCGAAAAGGGTCCTAAGGTTCTTGCATTTGTCTATCATTTATCTTTATCAAAGGAAAGAAGATCCGTCTCACTCAAATCGGGTGAATCTTTTCCTTCATTTACATTTTATCGCCACTTAATGTTACTTAATGCATCTTTCTTTATGCTATTGAATCTGGCCATAATCACGGCCAATATTTATACTCGACTATGTTTTTCTATTCATATTANCCCCCCCCCCCCCCCCCTTTTTCAAATGTTAGGCCAATATGATATTCTGTTTAGGCTACTCATCGCGATGTACTGATTTTAACTTGGACAGAACTTAATTTGCCTTTGGTCCTTTAATTAAACGTGACTCTTTTAATTAAACTTGAGGCGTGTCATATTAAGCAAGCTATAATCTATGGCCCTCAAAAGATTAGTTCAAACATCCTTTGAAAAAATAGACTTGAGGTGTGCCATTTTAGTAAATAACTCATGGCCCTCGTATAATTGTTTTTAATTTCTTAAAATCGGGGTGTACCATCAATTAAACTTTCCATGGCCCTCGCAAGCTTTGTTATTAATTTGGACAATCGTAGTTTGCTTTAGGCCCGGTTTAGATTAGTATTGCGATTATGTATACTTACGCGTAACATAATTGTAAATTTAACTCTAAAAAAGACTCGAGGGATGCATTCGCGCAACTTCAACCAAACTTCCTTAATAAATCAACAAAAGCGTTATTAATCGTGGACACATTCGCGTGACATGATTTTGACGCGCCAAAAGAAAAGAGTATACGTACGCGTAACTCAATTCATTAATTATGAATAATTCAAGTGATTTAAAAGCGGTAAGAAGATAAATGCAGATAGGTCTTAAAAATGAGTAGTTAAACAATTTAAGCCAAGTAGTAATCACTAAGCGACCGTGCTAGAACCACGGAATCCGTGAATGCCTAACACCTTCTCCCGGGTTAACAGAATTCCTTATCTAGAATTTCTGGTTCGCAGACTCTTTAAAAATAAAACTTCCTCGATTTGGGATTTAAAATAAACCGGTGACTTGGGACACCATAATTTATTTCAAGTGGCGACTCTGATAAACTAAATAATCCCATCTCGAATAATGTCACTTTAATTGGAAAAACTCCCTTATATACCGCCCTCGGGGGGTGGTGTAAAAAGGAGGTGGGATACCCTTGGCCTCCATATGAGGCACAACTGAAACTACCTGGACCACGGGGCCTCTTAGTCTCCCGCTCCTCTCTCTCTTGCCTGCAAATATGCTCTAAGCGCCTAGCAATCTCCATAGCCTGATGAAAAGTAGTGTCAACCTCGACCTCTCGGTCTATCCCATATAGAATACCAAAGTTGAGGCCCTCAATGGAACTTCTAGCCCTCTACCTCTCAGTAGGGACCAAGAACATAACATATCGTGCTATCTCCATGAACCTCATCTCATACTAAGTCACGATCACGCCCTCCTCGCGTAGATGCTCTAACTCACTAAGCAGCTCATCACTGTGAATATGTGGAATACACCTTTCAAGAAAATATCTGAGAATTGAGACCATGTGAGTTGGTGCTGCGCCAGCTGGTCTACTCAACTCATAAGCCTGCCATCATCTGTATGCTGGCCCTAGCAACTGGAAGGTAGTAAAGTCAATCTCGTTCGAGTCTACTAGACCCAACATGCACAGAATCTGATGACACTGATCAAGGAAATCATGTGCGTCCTCAGTAGGCTCTTCAGTGACTAGGGAGGACAAAGTCTCTGAAATCTCTCAATCCCTTTTTGCTCCTCAATAATCAAGGATGGCCTAATATCTAGTTGAACTGCAATGAGTGGCTACACCAGCAGAACCCATGGTGTCTGGTAACCATGAGCAAGCTGCTCTAGTAGGCGTACAGTAGGAGTCTGGGCTCCTCCCCAGCCTATGAAGTAGCTGGTACAACCGAGATCATACCCACCTGAGTCAAGCCCGCATACACGCTCAGAATGTAAGCCAAAGTCTCCTGAAGTCCAGGTCTAGCAATAGTCCCCTCAAGTAACTGAGCTGGTCCTACTGGCTCAACATGATCACGAATCTTCTCCTCAATAGGAGCAACTGGTAGCTCCATAGTGGCTATTCTAGCAGGGCCTCTAACTGCGGCACATGCTCGACCTCTGCCTCTGCCTCATCCTTGGCCTCTCGCGGCTCGGCCTGGGTACAGGCGCCTACTCAACTGCACGAGATGAATGTGTCCTTACCATATGTGAGAGAATAGAAAAGCAAAGATTCAAGCTTCGAGATAAACAAATATGCTCGATATAGAATGATGAAAGGGAAGTTTTTCTAACAGTCTTGTAGCCTAACGAAGATAAGTACAGACGTCTTCATACTGATCCGCAAGACTCTACTGACTTGCTCATGACTCGAGAGACCTAAGCAACCTAGGACTCTGCTACCAAGCTGTCACGACAACCACCACTGGCTGTGATTGCGCCTAAACCACTTGCTAGGCAAGCCAATCATAAAGCAATAGCAAAACATAACAATAGATACAAAATAGATAAGTCTGAAAGTCGAATAAACACAGATAGAAACCGAGTCAATACATCAATCCCCAGAAACTGGTAACAATGAGTAATGA
Source organism: Nicotiana attenuata (assembly GCF_001879085.1). NCBI lineage: Eukaryota > Viridiplantae > Streptophyta > Magnoliopsida > Solanales > Solanaceae > Nicotiana > Nicotiana attenuata. Next base: position 71,284 of record NW_017671058.1, on the reverse strand, counting down.
CCTATAACATAAGAGTAAAATTTTGCTAATACAATAGACTGTATGATACAATGACAGTAATGAAAGGATAGAAGGAGATGCTAACGACTGCAATCTGGATGCGGCTCTACTTCGGATCTCCATAGCAACAACTACAACTCCCGATTCTCAGCCGAGTCTAACTCTTGGATCTGCACAATTAAGTGCAGAGTATAATATGAGTACAATTAACCCCATGTACTCAATAAGTATAATGACTAACCTCGGTGAGGTAATGGCAAGAGTGGCCAATGATACTCACTAATCAGACCTGTACAGTTCATGAATGAATATATATAAAGCAACAATACCGAGGCCTAAGCCTATAGTGGAGGTAAGGCTAACGGTGCATATAGAGAAAATATGCATAAGCATTGTAAACAACTAACAGTTCAACATATAGAGAAGATATGCAGTATAACAAGTCAGGATACACAGTTAGATATAGAGAAAAGATATGTACTATCACGACCCAAAATTCCACTAGATCGTGATGGCACCTAACCCTAATGCTAGGTTAGCCAAACATAAAACAAGATAACCAAAATGATAGATTATTCATAGTAAGAAATAAATGACTGGGTTCTATACAACCTCCCAAGGACTGGTAGTACAAGTCACGAGAGACTATGAATAACCTTACAAATTCGGTTGGAGAATAGATACATTATCTGTTTGAAATTTGCATAAATAGAAATATAAATCCTAAACTACCCCGATCAAATGGTACTCTGTGTCTGGATTGCTGCTACGCCACCAATGCCAGGATCCGTCCTCCTCGGCTATGCAGTTCAAAAATCTGCACACAAGGTGCAAAAGCGTAGCATGAGTACACCCCATGTACTCAGTAAGTATCTTGACTAACCTCGGTGAAGTAGTGACGAGATTTTTAAGTCAAAAGATACTTACTATAACCTACTCAATTAAGTCTACAATAAAACAATACTAGTAATATAGAGAAGAGAACAAGAATAGATATGCAAAACAATAAATGATTACTGAAAGAAATCGCGGTCAGTTTCCTCCCTATCACAACCAATCCTCTTCTTAAAGTGATAACCACCAAACAACATAGTAAATCCACGAACTCTCATAGTATGAGGAATGTACTCAAGATATCAAATCAAATGGCACGGCAACACCCGTCGTGCATGTATCTCATCCTCACCAAATATATGAATGTATGTAAAATCAAATGGCACGCAACACCCTTCGTGCATTTATCTCTTCCTCACCAAGCATACGTATAACAGTACCAACCAGGTGAAAGAAATGCCAATAACAGTAACAACGAAGTGGGAAATAGACAGATAGTAATAACGAACAAGGCATAGTATATGGACAATGGTAACAGACTATGTGGGAGGCACATAAGTAATGATATCAATTAAGATAGGAGAACATAAATTTCAGTAACTAAAACAGCAAAAGGCCTACACGAAAGTACAACAAATGAGAAAAGGCATAGACATAGATATAACAAGCAAGAAGGGAAGCATGATCTTGATAAGCTGAACAAATAGAAGGCATGGATAGTACATCAACAACTAAGGTAGAAAAGATGGAACAACAACGACAAGTCACATAGAAAACATAGATGCAACAATAACAACTCAAGATAAAAGCATAGACGTATACACAAGGAAAAGATATCACAATATAATGCATGTCTCTCGTCCTTGCCTGCACGGAAACACCCTTCGTGCCATGAACACATGGTAATATAAAAAATATAATGGCACGACATCACCCTTTGTGCTTTACTCTCGTCCTCACATGATAATGTAAATGAAATGGCATGACATACATCCTTCGTGCGTAATGATGTATATGAAATGGCACAGCATCACGTTTTGTGCTTTGCACTCTTCCTCACATGATAATGTATATGCAATGGCACGACATCACCCTTCGTGCTTTACACTCTTCCTCACCAAGCATATGTATATCAATAACAATCAAGGTAGGAAACATGAATAACATCAAGAAGAGTAGTTAAGAAAATACCCCAAATAAACATCAATCAGAGCTCTCAAGCCAATAACAATTCAATAAACCTCAAGAACCTTATTGTTCAAGTATCTCATCAAATCTCAAAAGCGATCTTCAAATCAAGTATGGAACCCAAATATCTCAAGAATAACGATCGCAACATGTATTTGTGATTAGGTATAGTGATGACCAAATTTAACACATCAATAGTTTCACAAAAAGTCCATAAAATTTTAATCAAGTTATAATATGCTAAATCATGGTTTCTAGCATTGAACTTCATATTCATATTAATATAAAAGTCAAAGTAAAACATGAAACAAGAAAGTTGCATATTCCAAAAAGGCAAAAAGAATTGTATAATCTACCCCCAAGCATAATTACCCATGGCACATGCATATGCGCTCGTCACCTCATATAAGCATCGCCCCCATAAATGGCAAACGATACCATTTTATTAGAAAAAATTTCCCCAACAAAACTAGGCAAGACACGTATCTCATTTTGGAATAATTTGCACTATCCAATACCGTCTTCCATACAAATAATCCTCAAAATGATCAAAAGTTTGTCAATTATCATCTAACGAAGCCAAATAATGCTAAAGGAAGTATTGCCAATCAATAAAGGTTCAATCTTGGCCAAAATCTCAAAAGTCAACCCCGGGCCCGCTTGGTCAAAATTCGAGACTCGGACCAAAATTCGATTACCCATTAACCCCAATCCCGAATATGCAATTTGTTTTGGAATCCAACCTTAATTTGAGTTCTAAATCTCCACTTCACAAAATCTCCAAATTCTATCCAAAACCCCCTAATTTCTACCATGAAATTCTTAGATTTGATGTTAAAATTTATGAAAAAGTAGTTGAAATTGATTGAAAGCTAGTTAAAGATGCTTACCTATGAATTTGGGAAGAAAATCCTCTTCAACAATCGCCTCTATGGAGTTTAGGATTGAAAAATAGTGTAAAATGAGCTAAGTCCCAATTTTTCCCTCTTTTACCCAGCTACTGATGTCGTATTTGCGAACTCTAGTTCATAAATGAGATATCCGAAATCGCGATACACTGATCGCAAATTCGATCAGTACATCGAGCCTAGTGAAGTCGCAAATGCGACAAAATTCTCGCAAAAGTGAACCCTCCCCTAATCGCATATGCGAGCTAAGCTTCGCATTTGCAAAGTTGCCAGTCCCAAGATCCCAGTCGCAAAAGCGACGAAAAGGTCGCAAAAGTGAAAATGCAGAGTTTGCAAATGCGAACTATTCTTCACAAATGCAATCCTGACCACCAGCCCAGCATCACAAATGTGATCTATTGACTGCAAAAGTGAGCTCGCAAATGCAAGCCAGACCTCGCAAAAGATCTACAGATAACACCTGCAACAGGTATAGCACCAACAATTCCAAACTCTTCCGAAACACTTCCAAAACGTACCCGAGCCCCTCGGCTCCAATACAAACATGCACACGAGCGTAATAATATCCTTCAAACTTTCTCGCTCACTTAAATCTTTGAAATAACATCAAACAACAAGAATTTATCATCAAAACTCAAAATTTTCAAGTTTAAAGTCAAATCTCCCAACTTTTCACATAATGCGTCGAAATGCGTTTGGGTCACTTGGGACCCCGACCAAACATACTTATAGGTCCAAAACACAACACAAAACTACCCGAGGACTCAAACCACACATAAAAACATTAAAACCACGAATTCACCTCAAATCGAACTTAATAAACTTTTGAACTTTCAGCTTCCAAAACTCGTGTCGAACCATATCAAATCAACTTGGAACGACTTCAAATTTTGCATACAATTTCAAATCACATAAAGAACCTATTATGACTCCCCGAACCAAAATCCAAACCCGATAATATCAAAGTCAACTCATTGTCAAACTGATGAACTTTCTAAACCTTCAAATTGCCAACTTTCGCCAATTATGGCCAAAACCTTCTAGAACCCTCCAAATGCAAATCCGGGCATATGTCCAAGTCCATAATCACCAGCCGGACCTAACGGAACCATCAAAACTCCGATCCAAGGTCAAATACACAAAATTCAAACTTGGTTAACTCTTCCAACTCAAAGCTTCCTAGTTGAGAATCATTCTTCTGAATCAATCTCGAACAACTGAAAAACCAAAACTGACCATACACACAGGTCATGATACACCATATGAGGCTACTCATGATGTCAAATCACCAAATTAAATACATAAGCTCAGAACGACCGATCGGGTTGTTACATGTACCGTGATGCAACCTACCAAATAAAGCAGCATATCGAGAATATATCCATAAAAGGCATGTATACAGTTCAAAACTAGCATATAGAGAAAATATGCGACAAAATCATGTATACATCCAAGGAGTTTGCATATAGATAAGATACTCAAAATCCAAATTCTGATCAGTTTTCATAATCTTCGTGTACGCCGTCAAGAGAGGAATGTGAGAGGGCGACCCTAGGGGGTGGATCCTTATCCACACAGTGCATGGACAACTCACATTCCATAATCTTAATCATCGCATAGACAACTCACGTGTCATAATCATAACAACCGTACGGACAACTGACGTGTTGTCTAACCAATCAATATTATAGAAAACATATGCAAGAATACATGTGTACAAATAATGGATATCAAATAACATACTCGTGGACTGAGAAAAATAGCATGTTAAACTGTATGCATGTGTGAGGTGTACAACTATGGCTCAGTTTAGGCGGGTACACCGTACAATGACAAGTATCATGCTCAAATAGGTTATCAGGCCTATTCGTGGTCTCTAACATGATTCGAGAAGTTCACGTAGTCATAAAAACTATAAAAATAGGAATAATAGGAAGCACACAATCCAAAAAAGGCATATTAGACCTAAAGTCTAATTCGGTCAAAATCATATATAGCACCCATATATATGCTCGTCAACTCGCATATACGTCGTTTTTCACACATTCCAAATAGCCAAATAAGGTCACATCTTAAGGGTTATTCCCTAGCAACAAGATTAGGCAAGATACTTACCTCAAACGAGCAATAACAATACTCCAAAAATGCCTTTTCCTTAGAAATCACCTCCAACTGGCTCGAATCTGGCCAAAGCGACTCAATAATATCAAACAAAGACATAGAAACCAATTTCAAACAATAAAGCTTCAATCTTTATTCAATTTTCAAAAAGTCAACAAACGTTAACCCAAAACCCACATGGTCAAAACCCAAGTCAAGGGTTAGATCCCAATTATCCATAACCCCACAAGTCCAAATATATTTTTGATTTTCAAATCTAAGTCCAATCATAGCTCAAACCCAATTTTTACTCTCCTAAGTTGTAGGAAAACCCCTCAAATTTACCTCAAAATTCCATATTTTAGGTGTTAATAATCCATATAGATTCTTGAAATAATTTCATAAATGAGTAGAAATTACTTACTCCAAAATCTTGCATGAAAATCTCCAAGAAAAATTTTCCCTCTCCAAGTCTAGGGTTCAAATTATGAGACAATGAGTAGAAATCCCAAAATCCTCACTTAAATATACTACCTTAGGGTGCTCTTCGCAAACGAGGCCATGCCTCGCGGACGTGAAGCCTTTCGCCCAGCCTCCTTTGTGAACGAGACCTTACCCATGCAAATAGAAGACTCACCTGTCCAGTCACTCCGGGAACGCGAAGGCTTCGTCCATCTCCCAACATCCTTGTTTGCGAACGCGGGACTCCTTCCGCGAACACGAAAAGAAACTGCCCCCAGCCCAAAAATGCACTCCGCGATCGCGACGAAGGGCCAGACACCAGCAAAAATTTGCAATACCAAATATACATTGGGTGGTCTGAAACTCACCTGTGCCACCGGGGATCCCGTCCAATTATATCCAACAAGTCCATAAATACTACTCGTGGCTATCCAAAGCTTCCAAAGTTAGCAATTTGAAGTGTTCCAAAGTTAGGCTCAAAATCTTCTAGAAACATCCAAATCCAAATCCTAACATACGCCTAAGTCCAAAATCACCATACGAACATATTGGAACCATCAAATCACCAATTCGAGGTCGTTTACACAAAAGTCAAACAATGGTCAACTCTTCCAACTTAATGTTTTCAAAATAAAACTAAGTGTTCCAATCCACTCCCCAACCCTATGAAACTACGGGAAACCTCAAATAAGGCAACGGGTTCAAATACATAAAACGATCAGCCGGATCATTACATGTGTCATCCACCTATTTCTGTCACCTATTGATCAGGATAAAAATGAGGTAAATTCAACCAATTTAACTTGGGATTAGCATATAAGTTTATTATTTGTTGAATGGTGTATTACTACTCGAAGATAAGAATGCATCTCGACAACTCCTGGTGCGGTTGCCCGATATTGCCTCATTGAAGGTGAGCTATATCGAAGAATGTTTAATGAACCCTTAGCGAAACGCTTAGGCCCCAAAAAATAGATCATGCTTATCGAGAACTCATTAGAGATGGATACTACTGGCCTCAAATTCAACATAATGCAAAGGACTTTATAAAAAAAATATGACAAATGCCAATGGTACGCTCATTTTTAATCAACCATGCATTAGAACCCCTACATTCAGTGTTAGCCCCTTTACCTTTAATGAAATGGAGGATGGATAAGGTCGGACCACTTCCTCAAGATCTGAGGCTGGAAATTTTTTTATTGATTTTGATTGACTATTTCACTAAGTGGGTAGAAGCAGGTGCATTTACGAGTATCCGAGAGAAAGAAGTGACAGATAATAATTTGCCGATTCAGTGTAATAAGGAAAATAGTAAGTGATAATGGACTAGAGTTCATTGCAAAGGTTACGAAGTTGTTCAAAGAATGGAAAATTAAAAGGATCACACCGTATCCTTGTCATCCCATGGCGAATGGCTAGAAAAGTGTTCGAACAAAATCTTAATTGATGGTTTGAAGAAACTACTAGAGGCATCTAAAGGATGATGGCCAATACCTCAAAATCGAGGACTTTATACTTCGTAAGGTTTTCCATCAACAAAAGAGCTTAATGCCAAAAAAATTTGGGCCCTAACTAAGTAATTAGTTTAAGAGAATAGTGTTATAATCTCTGCAACATATTGCCAACATTGAGTGTACATAAATTATGTAACATAGGATCATTATCAACCGTTATCTTGGGGTTGGTGGTCCTAAGCATAACATAAGATGATCTCACGACTCAACCAACATAATCCCTAACACCCATTTATCATTATAAAGTTAATGAACTTATTCTTATAGGCTAAAAGTGAAAATCTAGTTGAAATACTTTAATTAGGGTTCTAAATATTAGGGATATATTAGATATGCCCTAGATCCAATCTCATATTTGATGATTTGAACATATTTTTCTGAACTTTATTTGATATAAAAATATATGGCATCTGATATTCTTTTATTATAGTTATTATTAATTGCTTGATTAATTTCATAAGGTCCTTGATTAAATTTTGAGACTTGACATTGTGATGGAGATCATGATAATGAGAGTGAAGTTTCTTATAATTTAATCTAAATTTGTTCTTGATCGTAGGATTATTAATTTGGACATTAGTAATCCGGTTATATCAATATTTATGTGATTGTCTTTATGGGATAAAGATTAGTTGATCTCATTAACTAAATCCTATAGATAGATGATGCATATAGAGATATGATCATTGAACCGACTTATTGGATAATTCCTAATGGTTAGAATTACCATAAACTGTCAATAGGATATTCTCTTGAAGAATGTGATGTAAAAAATTTCTTTGACCTGAGATCGTCATAGTAATTGACAAGGTATTTATTGTGTTTTGTTACTAGACACCTATGACCCTAGGGCGATAGTTGAAAGGATATTGGGTACGATTAAATGCTTGTAGAATTAGTGATTGATCGAGATAGAATCTTTCAACTCTTGGCAATGAGCTTAAGCTCCATGTTGTCATGCATTATAAACGACCAAATTAAGACCTTGGCCAGGGCAATTGAATGAAAGAAGAAAAGAGTTTCTTAGGTTATTCAATGGTCGATTATACTTGACATGAGCACATAGTTGGTCGCCTATTAGGATTTGACAGTTGAACCATATCCTAGGGTGACCTAGAGCTATAAGGACAGAAAGAATTACTACAATATTCTTCTACGGGTTCTTGAGAGTAAATTGTATACTTCATGCCATCCGGTCATTAAGGAGTGTTGCTAGACGCCACCCTTGATTAGTATATTTATGTGATCAATTTGCTACCGGCTTAGTATTGAACCTATGGGGTCGCACACTAACGAGTGTTCTAATATTTGCTAAAGGAGTAATTACTTTACTATTTGATAATTAAATTATAGAATTTAATTAGTCAACTAATTTAGTTATTAGTCCAAATAAAATATTATTATATTCTTTGCTAGCATAAAGGATATAATTAATATTGTGAATAAATTGAAGTTTTCTATTTGGAATAGAAAATTGAATTATATCTCTCGATTGTAATATATATATATATATATATATATATATATATATATATATATATATTATTTAAAGACTTAACTGTGAAATGCAATTTAGAATTGGATTGTTAAATGACACGACAAGCTGCCTGCTTATAGGATTTTGCAACTTTCAGTTAGAAAATTATTATTATAAAAGGTTTATATATTGGAATCCAATTTAGAATTGGACAGACAAAATCTATAAGGTATTCTCGGCAATCACGTTACCCAAGTGAATGGGAATTTCGATTTTTCCATAGAAAATTCCACAAAGTTTGTTTTGGAATTAAACTTTACCTTAAGTAAATCATTATCTCAACCAAATATGAAAAGGGTTTATAGGTGATGCTATACAGTGGCGAAGCCAGAAAACTATTTAAGGGTGTTCAAACACGAAAAAAAAAATTCTCAACAAGTAGGTGGACCGAAAAATTTAACTCAAACAACGTGATATCGAGCTAAATTATAAGAATACGGGTAATAGTACGAACAATTCGATGTAACGAAACTAATATAAAGAAGCGTCAAAAAGAGATTCTACTTATTACAAACGTACTCGACGAGACTTCATCTCTTGAAATGTTTTTATAATAGACTCATTAGAAACAATACTAAATACTTCTCTTTCTACATAAGGCACTATGCAACCGCCTAATCCGCAAGTCATTCTTCATAAACTTCATTGCTGAGAAAGCTCTTTCAACGGTTGCAGTGGCAACAGGAAGAAGCAACGCAAGTTTCACTAAGAGAAATACAAGAGGATAAACTGAATGCTTCTTTGTCTTAACTAATCTTTTTGAAAGATCAGAAAGCCCATTTAGATTGGAGAACCTTTCATCAAAATCACGAACATCAATAATGTAACTCGCAAGCTGATTCTCAAGAGAACTCATCCTAAATTCATCAAAGTCATTAGGATACAATTCAACCATCTTCATTATTTTTCTGATATCAAAACTTGAAAATGCGTCAATTGGATTCAAACAAGCAACTCCATGAAGCAACTCAGTCGTCACTTCGTCAAAACGATCATTAAGTTCTTGAACTTGCCAATCAAGAACTTTACAAAACACATCAACACGATAATGATGAAAGAAAGTAAAATCAGCAGGTTTTCGCCGTGATCTTCCAGAGTTAACATATAGATCATCAAAATTAGGCACCAAAATATCATGCTTGATACAAAACATAGAAACTTTATCAACAAACAAATCCCATTCATCATCCCTCCTTAAAGTTTGCAATCTTTTCTTCGCTACTTGAACAAGTAGCATGGCATTTGCAATATCTTGCTCTTTTTTTTGTAAGGATATATTCAACTAATTTGTGATCCCCAAAATATCTGTCATTAAATGCAACAAGAAAGCAACCTTATATGTTTGACAAGCTTCGAGATACCCCGATGCCTTAGCTTTATCATCTAAAGTACCTACATCTTCAACAAGTGTATCAAGAACATCAACAATAGAGCCAAACATACGAATAAAGTTTCCAAATGACTTGTAGTGAGATCCCCAACGAGTATCACCAGCTCTAACAAGACCGAGTTCTTGATTCAAGCCTCTACCTGTTTTTAGTTCACCCATATCTAATGCCTCTTGGAGTTTTTCTTTTTGAGAATCTCTAAATTCATCCACATGTTTAAAAGAAGCTCCCAACACATTCAAAATATTTAAAACCAATAATACAAGTTCACCTGCTTGAACACACTTCTTAGAAACCGCAACTAGATCCTCTATTATAGCCTTAATAGTTTCTATCTTACATGCGGTCACAATTTCTTTTTGAATATCTGAAGAAGTCATCTTATTGTTTTTTGGAGCATGTTTCAACACAAAAGGTTCAATCTTGTCACATTTAGCCGCATACCATGAAAGAATTTCAATAAAATTACCCTTGTTCAATGACGTTTCACTTTTGTCATGACCGCGAAAAGCAAATCCTTGAGTCAAAAGAATCCTTACCACATCAACTGAAGCATTTAAGCGAAGCCAATACTCACGCTTAGTTTGATCAGACTGTTTGTCAAATGCAGCAATAATAGACTGTTTTTGTTGCATTAGATCATCACAATTTCTACTTGCTTTATTGTGAATACTATTTGGCAAACCAACATGTTTCTTAAAACATTCTTTTCTGTTCCAATTCCTATACCCTTTACTCGAAAAAACATCACCACCACCTTGCTGATTACTTTCTCCCTTAAATAAATAACAAGATAAACAATATGCAGCATTGTACTTACACTATACTCCAACCAATTAAATTCATCAAACCATAGAGGATTAAAACGACGCATAAATCCAGAAAAGTGAGATTGAGGGAAGTCATGATACCGAGGTTGGCAAGCACCACCTTGAATGTATGCCCTCCTTATTTCATCGTGATGGTTTCGATGATACTCCAATATTGGAGTTCTTTCAGCTGGGTCAGACTGTGGAGCAATTGTATCAATTTCTTGTCTATGAGAAGAATGCAAGGGAAACTCTGATTGATCGGCATTTTGAGACGCCGAACTTATTTTTTGTACTTTGTTGTAAAGTTTCAACAAATTCATTGCAACTTCAATCTGCTGAATGTATAAAGTAGTTAAAACATATTACTCCTCAACATTTAAATAAACAAAAGGAACATATCAATAATTTGTGTTTGAACTTACAACAAGCAATATACATAAATGCTAACTAATTACTCCCAGTGTACTGTCCCAAAAATATTTATCACACAAAAAATCAGAGAAGTTTACTGAAACATTGAAGCAAACAAGGAAAAAAAAGATGAGATTCGAAGCGAAATTCGAACCAGTTCAATACTTCAATGGTGGAATGGAGTTGCCGAGTTGGACTTGGACACTGGACAGTCGGCGGAGAGCAATACAAAGCAGCGAGAACTTTCAGTCGAGACCATGAAGAATGAGGAATTGGAGATGGGTTTTGATTTTAGGGATTTGATTGGTTTATTCCCAGTTTTTGTTTTATGCAGATTTGTTTATTCCCGATTTTGTACTATAAAGTAAGTCAAAGAAAGAAAACGACGTCGTTTGTTTTGCTGTCTTTAAAAAGAATTGTATTGCAACAGAAATAAAAATATGTGGAGCTGCGGGTTCAATCCTGCGTCCCTGAGGCGTTTTTGACCACCCTTAGCCACTGGGCTATGGCTCTTCATTGTTATAAGGGTGGTCAATATGTATTACATATATATAAATCCTAATATTTTACCTATATACACAGTATTATTTTTCGACGAAGGGTGGTCAGTTGACCACCCTTGCTACCATGTACCTTCGCCCTATTATAGGTGATGGAGAAAATTTGTCGCATTAAGTTTTGAAAAGAAAACCGATTTTGTGAAAGTGAGAGTGCAATATAAAGTCAAGAGAGAAAATACAATTACAAGAAAAGTGTTTCTTGTTCTTCTACCTTTGAGTTGAGATTTTTGAAAAAAATTACAACACAATATTCTTCGTTCAATTTGTTCGCGGGTTTCATTGATCAAAGAGTTGATAGCAAGGATCGTTCTCGGTGTGGATACACATATACTCTTCGCATTATCGAAGAAATTATGAAACGGGACTCTCTTGACCAGGTACGTCTTAGATCCGATCTTGACATGTAAATAAATTTTAAACACGAAAAGATCTGCCTAGGATTGTTGTCTTCCGATACGTGTTACGAACACCTATACGCAATCCTTCACTAAAATGATATGAAATTCTAACCAATATTCTTATTTTTAGATTTTTAGATTTGATTTATATGGTTGGAAGTTGCAATCTACCTTTTGGAACTGTGCCTTAATTCTTAAAATTTAACATATAAGAATAAATCCTTAATTGGAGGCTATTTATATACGGTGAAATTATAAAAAAGTGAATGCAATTGGGAAAGAGAAAGAGTGGCAGTACTTTTGGTAACTTTTGAAAAATCCAAACTTTAGAGAGATAGAACGAAAGAATGTTTGATTCGAGCCCTTGAAGTGCAATTGTAATTTCTTAGATCTTTGTTGTATTGGTAAAAAAACAGACGTAATATGCGTATTAATCAGAAGAGAACACGTGAAAAGTATTGTCTAGTTAATGAGTGTTGAAGAGTTAACAGATAAGAAGAAAGGCATATCAACAGATTCTAAATTACCCGGGATTCACCATTTACTTAGTTGTTATAAAATCCAATATTAAATTAACTATTACAAATTATTCAAATGACCAGAATGAATGAGTGTAACCATGGCGTAACATAAGAAAATGATAACTTAAGTGTATCATTACAAAATCCAATATTTGTTCGCTTGGAGGAATCATATGTAATCACAAAAATAACTATCAACTATAAAAATACTATTGCTTTAATAATTTGCTCACATTCGCTCTTGATAGTCATTCAAATTCCTTGTATCCAAGTAGTGAATACTCAAGTCCCAAGCAATCATCAAATAACATCTCTTCCCCTTTTTGCTTTATAATTCATCACTTTATTTCATATTTTACCATTATTTTTATATCGATTTTGTTGCTTTTAGCCTACAATTACAAATTTAATTGTTTTATCCTAAGAAACGAATTTTAGGATAAACATTGTCAAATCCAATTTGGGAGAAAAGTTTCAACTAAAAGGCATGTCATTGAGACACTTGGCATATCAATGTACCGCAGTTTATGTTGGTCTGGTCCCTTGAACTATTCAACTTATGTGAAAAATTGGAAACTAGCCACTTTTAGCTCCTGCTATTAAAGTTTAGCCGGTATTCAAAAAGCTATTATCATTTAGCCACTTCTTTCGCACAAAATAAATTTTGAACAAAAATACCCCCAATGCTAAAGCATAGAAAAAACTCTAGCAATCTGTAATGACTCAGCTGGTCGTTTATAGTATTTTAGCCTCATTTCTACTATTTGATGCTTTACATATGTATATTTGTGATTATGGTACTTGTCAGGGTGGTTGGTTTAGTTTCGGGGAAGTTCTGAATTTAATTGAGATACTTAGTCCCAAAGTTGATGCTTAAGTTGTAAGAGTTGACTAGAGTTTGACTTTTATGTAGATGGCTCCAGAATGGTGATTTAATAATTTCAATAGTTTCTTATGAAGATTTTGGACTTAGGCGTATTTCCGAATTCAGATTTGGAGGTTCGTAGGTCATTTTGGCTTGAATTGGCGAAAGTTGGAAGGTTGATAGTTTTGATTGAAAGTTGATTTTATTCATATCGGGTTCGGATTATGATTCTAGGAGCTGAAATAGGTCTATTGTATCATTTGGTACGTTCATGCAAATTTGAGGTCATTCCGAGTTGATTTGATATGGTCCTGCACGAGTTTTGGAAGGTGAAAGTTCATTAATTCCTTTGGCTTGTATTGGGGTGCAATTCGTGGTATTGATGTTGTCTTGTGAGATTTGAGGCCTAGAGTAGGTTCGGGTTATATTTTGGGTTTGGATGGTGTGGTTGAGCGGGGTCTCGGATGTGTTTCGAATGGGTTTCAAACCATTTTACCATGTATTGAATTGTTGGTTTCTGATGTCTGCTTTTCTTCATCGCGATTGCGACAGAGCAACCACGTTCATGAAGGGCAATTTGATGGCAAGTGTGTTTTCTCATCATGTTCGCGTAGGGGAGATCGCATTCGCGGAGCTTGGGGAGGTAATAGCCTTCGCGATTACAAGCTGGGGGTACGCGTTCGCGTAGAAGGAGAGGCTGGTGGGGGCGTTGCAATCGCAATTGGAGGACCGCGTTCCCATAGGCTCAGCATGGGTGTGCATCCTGTTCGCGATCGGGATCACGCGTTCGTGTAGTGGATTTCCTGAGGCAATGTTTGGATGTGCTTCGCAATAACGAAGTTGGTCCTGCGATCGCGAAGGGTATGCCTGGACAGACCTTAAGTACTCTATTTTTTAGGGTTATAGTCATTTTAACATATTTTGAGATATAGAGCTCGAATTTGGGCAATTTTGGAGGAAATTTCACAATTTAGATTGGTGTAAGTGTTTCTGACTCGGTTTTGTTTATTATTCATGATTTCAATCTTGAATTTAGGGTTTGATTGATGATTCTAAGTGAAGAAATTGAGGATTCTAGTAAAAACTTTTCAAAAGTATAAATTGATGATTTGAGGGTTGATTCGATGTCGGATTTGGATGAAACACATATATTTGGACTCGTATCGGAATTGATATTTGGAATTTGTGAGGTTTGTCGGGTTTTGGAGTGTAGGCTTGGGGTTAAACTTTTGGGTTGACTTTGCATAATTGATTCAAGATCTTATCTTTATCATTTGGAATTGTCTCCTATGGCTTTTAATGATGATATTAAGCTATTTTGGCTAGATTCGAGCCATCCGGAGGTTGATTCATGCGGGAACGACTTCTTAGAGTACTGATATGGCTTGCTTGAGGTAAGTTTCTTACCTAAAGTTGGTTGAGGCACTAGTTGCCTGAGTTATTTGTGATAGCTACGTGCTATAAGTGATGCACATGTGTGGGGTTGATCCCATGTGCGTGCACGAGGGTATTTTTCATGCTCGGGGTAGTATTTAGGCTATGATATGCCTATGATTGATTGCTAAGGTTCATGCTGTGATGGTTCTTATAATTATTACCCCTATTGTGAACTATTTGAGTCACGCTTGAGGCTACATAGAGGTTCATCTCCTTATTGAACCCGATAATTGCTATTTCAAGATGTATTTGCCTGGTTTGAGCTATGATAGCACAATTTGCACATGCATACTCCTTAGCATGTCACTTATACCAGTCCAGGAGTCTGAAATTTGATGTTCATTGATGATGTACATGTATTTTTGTATATCTGCTTTTTGTGTGATATGGATTGGACTGGTAGCACGTGACCATACCGTGTGAATTGTGATATTGAGCATGTGACCATGCCGGGCAGATTATGATATTGAGCCATTGACCACGTTGTGCGAATTGTGATATAGAGCTTGTGACCACGCCAGGCGGATTGTGATATTGAACCGGTGACCATGCCAAACAGATTGTGTCATTGAGCCTTTGAGCATACCAGGAAGTTTGATATTAAGCCTGTGACCACGCCGGGCGGATTGCACGTGACTATGCCGTGCAACGTGTGGATATGGATCCATCCCCTAGGGTCACCCTATCATGTTTATTCTTGATGGTGTACACACGGTTTGAGGAAAGATGATAAGTGGTTTGGTTCAATTATTGAGATTCTGAGGAAAAGTTGGCCAGTGTTTGATTCAGTTATTGCATTTCATCTTTACTTGCAATTTCCTTGGTTGTTTATCTGATTTGTTTGCATATATTCTTTATATGTTGGATTGTTGACTGAGCAAAGTACGTTAAGTTATTGTGAACACCAAGGTTGTTTCTATCTATGATTCATGACTTAGTCATATCATTTTTTGCTACTAGTTAGAATTATGAATTGTATAGGTGATTAGCGAGTATCATTTATAACTTTTGCTTCTTTTACCTCGCCGAGGTTAATTATGATAACTATACTCTGTACTTACTTATGCAGATCCAGGTGTTGGACCGAGCTACTAGTAGCTGAGACTTGTTGCTGAGTATCTTGGAGAGACGAGGTAGAGCTGCATCTCAACCACGGTCTTGGCATCTCTTTTCATTTTGTACTGTTGTATTTCATTCAGACAATATTGGTATTTGGTATTTCAGACTTGTATTTTCGTTTTAGAGCTCATGACACTTTAATTACCAGTTTTGGGGGATTGCTATGTATCGACGTTGTTGTTTATGTTAATTGATCTTAGACTTGTATTATTTCTGTTAATTCAACATTTATATTTCGCTTTTGATATAATTGGCTTGCCTAGAAAGTGAGTTAGGCGTCATCACGATCGATTGGTGGTTTTGGGTCGTGACAGATTGGTATTGGAGCCCTAGGTTCATAGGTTCTACGGGTCATGAGCAAGTTTAGTAGAGTCTTGCAGATCGGTACATAGACGTATTTACTTATCTTCGAGAGGCTACCAAATTGTTAGGAAAAACTTCACTTTCTTGTATTCTTGTCGTGCAGATTTATTAATTCCAAAATTTGAACCTTTACTCTTTTATTCTCTTACAGATGGTGAGGATACATTCAACAGGATCGGATGGGCAGGCACCAGTACCACCAGTCAAGGCAACAAGAGGTCGAGGCCAACGTAGAGGCCGGGGTGGGGCTCGCACTATAGCTAGAGTAGCACCGGTGGAGCCACCAGTCGCTTAGTGAAGGAGCAAGTTACGAATACTGTTGAGCCAGAGGGACAAAGTCAGACACTGGCAATACCTATTGTTATACTTGGTCTTTAGGAGGCCTTGTCTCAGATCTTGAGCGTGTGTACGAGCTTGGCTCTGGTGGGTACGATACGAGCTACACCAGCTACCTCACAGATTGGGGGAGGAACCCAGAGTCCCGCCGCCCGTACACTAGAGCAGCTAGCTCAGGGTTATCAGACACCAAGGGTGTTACTAGTTCAACAACTTATTGTTGCTCGTGCCGATTTTGGTCCATCTACGTCCGATGAGGAGCAAAAGATGTTGGAGCGATTTAAGAGGCTTGATCCTCCAAAGTTCAGTGGTGCTGAGTCAAAGGATGCTCAAGTTTTGCTAGACTGGTGTCATCGGATTCTTCACATTGCAGGTATTGTGGACACCGGTGGAGTTGCCTTCACTACATTTTTAGCTGACATGGGCAGCCTACAGATAGTGGCAGACTTATGTGTCAGGCAGGCTAGCTGGTGCAGCACCACTGACATGCAATTAGTTCTCAGTTATCTTCTTAGAGAAGCTTGTCCCACATACTCGCAAAGAGAAGTTGTATAGGGATATTGAGCAGCTATGCCCGATGGGTATGACTGTGACCCAGTAAGAGATTCGATTCGCGAATTTGGCAGGTCATGCAGTATGGTTGGTTCCCACTGAGAGGGAGAAGATAAGGAGGTTCAATGATGGTCCCAACTATAGTTTATGTTACAGTTGGCTAGAGAGGCCGAGACGGATGCTAGGTTTGACCAGGTGGTTGAGATTGTTAGGCACTTGGAGCATATTCACATGCTTGAGCGAGATGAGGGAGAGGGTAAGAAGCCCCGTGATTTAGGTGGTTTTAGTGGTGGCTTATTTGGAGGCCAGATCGCCGCAGAGGTTGTCCTTTAGTCCCGCTCAAGCAGCTCGTCAGTTTCCTCGTGGTTCATCAGTTAGCCACAGTTCATATAGTGCTTGCCCAGTTCAGTCGTCAACTAGTGCGCTGCTGGCACAGAGTTCTTACCGTGCTCCATCTGCTCAAGGTTCCACAAGTAGTTATTCAGGTTATCAGGGTCAGCAGTCTCACAGGAGGGTTGCTTCAAGTGTCGAGACTCGAGTCATCTCAAGAGGGATTGCCACAGACTTCTTAGTAGAGTTCCACAACAGAGCATACAGCCTATGGTATCAGCACCAGCAGCTACACCACCTGCACAGCTATCTAGGGGTGGGGCTCAGTTAGTTCGAGGTCACTCTAGAGGGGGAGGTTGGTCAGGCGATGGTTAGGCCCATTGCTATGCATTACCTGCTAGGCCAGAGGCAATTGCTTCCGACGCCGTGATCACAGGTATTGTTTTAGTGTGCCACAAGGATGCTTCAGTAATTTGACTTTGGTTCCACTTACTCTTATGTGTCATCCTATTTTGCTCGTCAATTGGATATGCCTCGTGATTCTTTAGATATGTTTGTTCATGTATCTACATTGGTGGGTAATTCTATTATGGTAGATAGTGCATATCGGTTGTGTGTGGTTACCATTGGGGGTTATGAGACCAGAGTCAATCATTTATTTCTCAGTATGGTTGATTTTGAGGTGATTTTGGGTATGGATTGGCTATCTCCGTACCATGCTATTCTTGATTGTAACGCTAAGCCCGTAACGTAGGTGATGTCGGGGTTGCCAATGTTGGAGTGGAGATGTTCCCTTGGTCACGCTCCTAGTAGAGTGGTTTCATATTTGAAGGCTGAATGGATAGTTGAGAAGGGGTGTTTGGCTAATTTGGCCTTTGTGAGAGATGTTAGTTCTGACACCCCTACTGTTGAGTCGCTTCCAATGGTGAGGGAATTTCCGGATGTATTTCCTATAGACTTGCTGAGCATGCCACCCAATAGGGATATTGATTTTGTAAGGCCCCAGAAAATTTTGTTAAGTAATTTAAGGTTTCGTGGTGCCAAGGTAGTTTAATGTATTGTATTTTCAGAGTTTTTGGGTTGAACAGTGCGTTGGGGAGTTGAAAATTTTCAATCTCGCATCGTCCATCTCGCGGCGCGCTAGACCAGGCTATATCCCTCGCAAAGCCAGGTCTGTAGCACGCTAGACCTTGCTACAGAGCTTGCGAAGCCTGGTCTGTAGCTCGCTACAGAGCATGCCTAGCCTGGTACGGTCCAGAATTTGGAGGGTCCATTCTTCTATCTTTATAACCCAACCCTATCTCGTTAAATAGACGCAAGGGACCATTTTTGAAGGGAATATCTGGTTTTTTTAGAGAGAAGTAAGAGTATTCTAGAGAGAGGAAGTAGCTCAAGTGCTTTGTTCATCAAGATCTTTTCCAAGCCTTGAAATCCAACAAAAAATCCCTCAAGTTCTTCATCTAAGAAGGAAGGTTCCATACCCTAGTTTCCAATTTTGGATTTGGGTGGAAGATAGTTAATTGGGAGTATGATTCTTGGGTGTAAGAGTATTATTTATACATGTGTGTACCAATAAGGTTTGTGGGAAGATTGTTGAGCTCAAATGGATAAAGATTAGGTTGTGAAATGAAGGAAATTTTGTGGAAGAACCTTGTAATCAAATTTGCACATCTAGTGTTTGATAAAATGCTCAAATGGGATGAGACCATGAATATCTTCCTAATTTGTGTTCAATTTTGTTATGTCTCGAAATAGATTGGGATTGCTAGGATTTTCGGAACATTGTAGTATTTTAAGGAAAGCTCAAAGCGAGGTATGTTGGCTAAATTTTCTCTCTTAGAATCAAATTCCATAATATTCCCATATGTTTCAAGTATGGTTGGTTCAAGTCCCCTATTCCCATATTCCGAGTTGTTCCCAATAAATCCTATTATCCCGAGTAAGCAAAGTGTCGAAAGATGTATATATTAAAAATGTGTTCCAATTACTCCTATTACATTATATTGTCCTTAGGGAATGCGTTCAAGAATGATATGTGTATTAAATGTGTTATGACTTCGAGTTGTGCTTTAAATAAAGGTTATGATGCCAAATCGTGTGAGAAAAACTCAATATGCTTAAGATTCTTAATTGCTCATATGTGTACCTAAAGTTTTGATTGAAAATGTCTTGTTGTTGATAATCTATAAAGATGCTCGAAAATGAAATAAGTGAATTGAAGATATAGAGTGCGGCCAACGTGCCAAGATGTAAGTTAAAATTGTGGCTAGTGGTGCCAATGAGTAGAGAGGATGCGAGAAAGATTATGAAATGAACTTCGACTCAATTGTTTTAAAATGACTTCGAAATTAGAATTGCCTAAAAGCTTTTGTACTCAATTCATGCCCATAAGTGGTTGTTTTCAACTAATGCTTTGCTTTATAAATATATCCAACGTGATTCGAGTTCTTGCATACTCAGGTGTTGAAATTGCACATTACCGTATTTGGGAAAGAGTATTTGAAGAATAAATAGTGTATTTCTTGTTTATGATTTTGATTGTGTTTCTATTGCTGGCCAGTGTGCCCCATTATTTGGGAAGGAACCTGTTTGTGTTTAAAGTTTCCATTACTACTGAATTTGAGGTTTATGATTTCCGAAATATTCTATATGTTGATGTTTGATGGTGATCCTTGAAACTAAAAGAGGTGAAAGTGTGGAACATGAAATACGGCCACCGTGCCATGAATAAATAACCTTGTGAATGGCCAAAAGAGCCAACGAAATATTGTTATTATGATTGTGGTTGATGCCTCGTATAAGGCGGCCTAGCCTATCGGGTCGTGATCGGACGCAATATCGTACACATGATGGTGATTGTGTTGGAAATTGTAATTTTTATTATGATTGTGGTTGATGTCTCGTATGATACGGCCTAGCCGATCGGGTCGTGATCGGACGCCATGTCGTACACATGGTGGTGACTGTGTTGGAAATTGTAATTAGAATTATAAACGGTGGCATATTGGAACTAATGATCTCCCAACCAAAAATACAATATTATTTTCGTATGTTGAAAATTGTTATGTTTCAACTGGGCAGTTGGATATTGTTGGTTGTGAGTTGCTGTTTCTATGGTTTTCCTTTTCTTGTATAGGCATTCTATTTTGAAAGAGGACATTTAGCTTTGCATACTAGTACTATTCCATATGTACTAACGTCCCTTTTGTCGAGGACGCTCATCTTTAATGGATGCAGGTGGTTCATCAGCGGGCAGCTTTGGTCCTTCTTAGCAGTTACTCCCCCATTCAGCAGGTTTTGGTGAGCCCTACTGTATTCCAGGCCTGATGTCATTTGATGTTGTACTATGTATTTTGAGGTATAGCAATGGCCTTTTTGCCGGCACTTCTATACTACTCTTATGTTGTACTTAGAGGCTCCGTAGACAGGTTGTGGGTGGTGTTTGATGTTGGAAGTCAAACTAGAAATGTTAGTATTTGGCAAACATGTTTTTTATTATATCTATAAACTTGTAATATTTTGGAAAGTATAAATGAAGTTGCAAATGGTAATGAAATAGGAGTTATAAATGAAATTTTTTCAGTGGTTGATTAATAGAGTACATCTCCTCTTTATTCATTGATGAGTTTGGGTAGAAAGAAATCTAACAGGCTTGCTCGGCCAGGGTTCACTCGGTTGAGCGCCGGTCGCGCTCCTTGAGTTTGGGGCGTGACAGATTTGGTTTGGGCACTCAGTCCATTTCTATTCCATTATATAACATTGCACCAGTGGATTGAAGGAGTTGAAGGAACAATTACAAGAGTTACTTGATAAGGTTTTCATCAGGCCTAGTGTTCCACTTTGGGTTTCACCGGTACTATTTGTGAAGAAGAAAGATGGTTCTATGAGGATTGTATTGACTACAGGCAATTGAACAAGGTTACTATCGAGAAGAAGACCCACTACCGCGTATTGATGATTTTTTAGATCACTTTCAGGGTGCTAGGGTATTGTCGAAGATTAATTTGAGATCGGGGTATCATCATTTAATGATCCGGGCTACAGATATTTCAAAGACGGCTTTCAGGACTCTTTATGGTCACTATGCATTTTTGGTGATGTCTTTTGGGCTGACCAATGCCCCCAAACACTTTTACGCACTTCATAGACAACGTATTCCAGCCATATCTTGATTCCTTCGTGATAGTTTTAATTGATTATAGAATGGTGTATTCCCGCAGCCGGGAGGATCATGAGCATCATTTGAGGATCGTGCTCCAGATTTTTAGGGAGAAGAAGCTATATGCCAAATTCTCCAAGTGCGAGTTTTGTTTAGACTCATTGGCATTCTTGGTCCACGTGGTGATCAGTAAGGGGATTAAGGTGGATCCGAAGAAGATTGAGGCAATTCAGAGTTGGTCCAGATAATCTACTACTACTGAGATCTAGAGTTTCCTTGGGTTGGCTGGGTATTATCGTTGTTTTGTGGAGGGATTATCATCTATAACAGCCCCATTGACTCGATTGACATAGAAAGGTGCCCCATTCAGGTGGTTTTGATGAGTATGAGGAGAGCTTTTAGAAGCTAAGACTGCCTTGACTACAACTCCAAATTCTGGTTTTACCTTCGGGATCGAGTTCTTATGCAGTCTATTGTGATGCTTCACTGATTGGCATTGGATGAGTGTTGATGCAGGAGGGTAGAGTTATTGCTTATGCTTCACGTCAGTTGAAGCCCCATGAGAAGAACTACATTGTTGACGATTCGGAGTTAGCAACCATTGTTCATGCGCTCAAGATTTGGAGGCATTATCTTTATAGCGTGCCTTGTGAGGTGTTCACGAATCACAGGAGTCTCCAGCACTTATTCAAGCAAAATGATCTAAACTTGAGGCAACAGAGGTGGTTAGAACTACTAAAGGACTATGATATCACCATTCTTTATCATCCGAAGAAGGCCAATATGGTGGCCGATGCTTTGAGTAGGAAGGTTAAGAGCATGGAGAGTCTTGCTTGTATTCCAATTGGGGAGAGACCGTTAGCATTGAATGTTTAGGCTTTGGCCAATCGGTTCGTGAGGTTGGATATTTCGGAGCCTAGCAGGGTTCTTACCTGTGTCGTATCACATTCTTCCTTGTTTGAGCGCATCAAGGCATGTCAGTATGACGATCCTCACTTACTTGTCCTAAGGGACACAGTGCAACACAATGATGCTAAGGAGGTGACCGTTGAAGATCATGGGGTAATGAGGCTTCAGGGACGGATTTGTGTTCCAAATGTGGATGGGTTGCAAGAGTTCATTCGTGAGGAGGCCCATAGTTCGCGGTATTACATTCATCCAAGGGCCGAAAAGATTTACCAAAATTTGAGGCAGCACTATTGGTGGCGGGGGATGAAAAAAGATATTATTGAGTATATTGCTCGGTATTTGAACTGTCAGCAGGTTTCAGGTGAAATATGATCATCAGAGACCCGATGGTTTGCTTCAGAGGCTTGATTATCCGGAGTTGAAATGGGAGGGTATCACTATGGATTTCGTAGTTGGGCATCCTGAGGAAATTCGATGTTGTGTGGGTCATTATGGACAGACTGACCAAGTCTGCACAATTCATTCCAGTCATGACCACCTACACTTCAGAGCAACTGGCTCAAATTTATATTGTGGAGATTGTTCGCCTTCATGGTGTGCTCGTGTCTATTATCTTGGATCGAGGCACGCAGTTTATATCATACTTCTAGCAAGAACTGCATCGTGAGTTGGGCATACATGTGCAGCTGAGTACGGCATTTCATCCCTAGACAGTAGGCAGTCTGAGCTTGCTATTCAGATTTTGGAGGACACCTTACGAGGATGTGTCATTAATTTTGGAGGATCATGGATCAGTTTCTGTCATCCGAGTATCCAAATGGCTCTATGTGAGGCCTTATATTGGAGGCAATGACGTTCTTGGTTAAGCCTAGGGTGGCTAGGTTGTGGGGCACTGACTTGGTCCGTGATGCTTTAGAGAAGGTAAAGTTGATTTAGGAGCAGCTTCATACAGCGTAGTCCAGACAGAAGAGTTATGCTAACAAGAAGACTCGTAAGGTAGCATATATGGTGGGTGAGAAGGTTTTACTCAGAGCTTCGCCCTTGAAGGGTGTGATGAGGTTCGGGAAGAACGACAAGTTGAGCCCTAGGTATATTGGTCCTTTTGAGGGTTTGAGAGAGTGGGAGAGGTGGCCTACAGACTTGCCTTGCCACCTAGTCTATCAGGAGTTCACCCAGTATTTCATGTTTCTATGCTCTGGAAGTATTATGGGGATCCTTCACATATATAGGACTTTAGCACGGTGCAGTTGGATGGAGATTTGAGTTATGATGTGGAGCCGATGGCCATTTGGATCGGTAGGTTTGAAAGTTGAGGTCAAAGAATATAGCAGCGGTGAAGGTTCAGTGGAGAGGTCAGTCAGTCGATGAGGCTACTTGGGAGATCGACCAGGAGATGCGGAGGAGATATCCTCACTTTTTTGGGATCCGGGTATGATTCTAGACTCGTTAGAGAACGAATTTTATTTAAAAGGGAGAGAATGTAACGACCCGGTCGGACGTTTTGAGTAATTTAGCCACGTTTCTCCTATTTGATGATTTACATATGTGGATTTGTGATTATGGGACTTGCCGGGGGTGGTTTGTTTGGTTTCAGAGAAGTTTGGGATTTAATTGAGACACTTAATCTCAATGTTGGATGCTTAAATTGTAAGAGTTGACTGGAGTTTGATTTTTGTGTAGACGACTCTGCAATGGAGATTTGATGGTTTTAATATCTTCGTATGGTGATTTTGAACTTAGGCATATGTCTGAATTCGTATTTGGAGGTTCCTAGGTCATTTTGGCTTGAATTGGCGAAAGTCGGAAGGTTGAAAGGTTTGACCGAGAGTTGACTTTATTTATCGGGTTTCATTATAGTTCCAAAATTGGAATAGGTCAGTTGTGTCATTAGGGACTCGCATGCAAAATTTGAGGTCATTCCGAGTTGATTTGATGTGGTTCGACACGAGTTTTGGAAGTTGAAAGTTCATTAGTTTCGTAGGCTTGTATTGGGATATGATTCGTGGTTTTGATGTTTTCTTGTGCGATTTGAGGCCTTGAGTAGGTTCGTGTTATGTTTTAGGTTTGGATGGTGTGATTAGACGAGGACCCATGGGCCTCGGGTGTGTTTCAGATGGGTTTCAGACCATTTTACCATGTTTTGAATTGCTGGTTTCTGATGTCTGGTTTTGTTCATCGTGATCGCGACAAAGCAGTCACATTTGCAAAGGGCAATTTGATGGCATGTGTGTTTGTTCATCGCGTTCTTCTAGGGGAGATCGCGTTCACAGATCTTGGGGACGTAGTGGCCTTCGCGATCGCGAGTTGGGGGATGCATTCGCGTAGAAGGAGAGGCTGGTTGGGACGTTAGGCTTTTAGCCTTCGCGATCGTCAGTGGTGGATCGCGTTTGCATAGGATCATGCTTTTGCATGACGCTTTTCTAAGGCAGTGTTTGGATGTGCTTCGCAACCACGGGACCAGGGTATGCCTGGGTAAACCTTAAGTACTCTATTTTCGAGGGTTGTAGTCATTTTAACAAATTATGAGATATAGAGCTCGAATTTAGGCGATTTTGGAGGGGATTTTCACGATTTGGATTAGGGTAAGTGTTTTTTACTCGGGTGTATTTATTATTCATGATTCCAACCTTGAATTTAGCATTTGATTGATGAACCTAAGTGAAGATATTGGGGATTTTAGTAAAAACTTTTCTAAAGTATAAACTGATGATTTGAGGGTCGATTTGAGGTTGGATTTGGATAAATCACATATATTTGGACTCGTATCGGATGGGTGTGCTACACCCCATATTTTCGTATGTGGAAGTACACCAAAAGTAAATTGATATAAGCTCAGAAATGAGATGTTACATTCCGCATTTTCGTACGTTAAAGTTTCGTCGTAAGCTAATCAACGTAAGTTCGGGAATGAGATTATTTTGAGATTATAAGCATTATGCTATTTCAAACAAGTGATAACTTAATTCGTGAAGGTGAGAGGGTAAGCGGATCAAGAAAATGAGTTCCGTCGAAGATTGGCAATTTGGGGATAAAATACGGTCCAAGCTATAATACCCCGTATTCATGGACTAGTGCCATACAAGGTACCACATTACCATGATAGTAAGGTGTATAAAGTGTGTTAAAAATGAGTAGTATTTTAAGTAATTTGAGATAATTCTTAATTATGTGGGTAATTAGTTAATTATTAATTTAATAGGAGATTAACCGTATAATTAAGGATTTGTAGATAATTAATAGGTGGGGACAAATTCCCCCACGTGGCAGCCAAGAAGATTTGGCTAAAAATGACTCTTAAGTTATGTGCTTGGAGTCACAACTAGAAAATCTTATGGCCAAGACATGCTAAAGTGGGGCCCACCCTCTTTAATAAAGACTTCAATATAAGTCATCAAAATACATAAGTTCCATTTGCAATTCTAAGAGAATTACACTTCTAGGCAACGGATGGATGGACCTCATACATTAAAGATCTCCTTACTTCAGAAAGAGAGATGCATATTCATGTTAACGTGAGAACTTTTCATCTTCAACAATTCAACAAAATCTCATAAGCGTCTTCAAGAATTTAAACGAGAATTCTTAGTATCTTAGCAACGTGAGATTTTGCGATTCTAAGGGAGTACAACATAATCTTTTTCGAGAATGTCATACGGATTTTTCCCTAGTTCGATTCGCCGTTACATGTTGTCGCAATCAACTAGTGTTAAAAGGATTTTCAAGAGAATCGGTTCAGGTATGTTAAGGTTATCCCTTCTTTCTTTTTGGCATCATCTATATGATACAAATGAAACAAGCAAATGCACAATTTCCATAAATGACTTTATTCATAGAAATACTAGAGATGCTTATTTTCTTGATTCCCCATGTGTCATATTATTCTATTATCTGTTCATGGGTCTCAAAAAATACGTAAGTTGATAAAATGTTTATTTCATAATATTAATCAGAGGTATAATGGTCTTATGACACTCCGAAATTTTTTATTCACGTACTTCTCACGCATTGCATTCATTTATACATGTACATTGACCCATGACCAGATGGCGTTATATATATATATATGTATGTATGTATGTATGTATATATATATATATGTATGTATGTATGTATGTATATGGGATACGGGAAAGGTTACGGCGTTATATACGTACCACCACCTGATCAGCTAGTATATGTTGATGATTTGCCCACAGTGGCCGAGATGATATGATGGGATGCTCAGAGGCTTGATGATGTTATGAATGCATATACCCATGCATGGTATGACATTTATACGCATATCCATGACATTAAAATATTAAATGATTCACAAAGCTATTCAGATATACATGTTGAGTCTTTTACTCCATGTTTCTCTCATGTCTATTATTTACTGATTTTCATTCCTTACATACTCAGTACATTATTTGTACTGACGTCCCTTTTGCCTGGGGACGCCGCGTTTCATGCCCACAGGTCTCGATAGATAGGTTGAGAGTCCTTTAAGTAGGCTAGCAGCTCAACGGAAGATGTCGGTGCGCTCCATTTGCTCCGGAGTTGCTTATTTGGTTATTATGATTTAGACATGTATCGATTGATATGTCGGGGTCCTGTCCCGGCCTTATGACATTTATGTACTCTAAGAGGCTTGTAGACATATGTCATGTACGTAAAAGATTGTATGGCCTTGTCGGCCTATGTTCAGTGTACGAGTGGTCATTTTGGTCTTATAGGCCTGTATGTCTTATGTATAAGTTGGTATTACATGTTTTATTCTAGTTATCCTACGGCAGGCTTTCCATCTCATTTACCTATGATAGCATGATACGAAAAGATACGTTATGTTGGTACTCGGTTGAGTAAGGTACCGGGTGCCCGTCGCGACCCATCGATTTGGGTCGTGACAAAAGTGGTATCAGAGCAGTTCTGTCCTAGGGAGTCTACAAGCCGTATCTAGTAGAGTCTTTTTTATGGGTGTGTTGTGCACCACACTTATAAGTAGGAGACTACAGGGCATTTAGGACTGTCACTCTTTCTTCTTACTCTAGATCGTGTGGTAGAGCTCAGTTGTAAGAACTCAATTTCCTAACTCTATCTTATTCATAATACGGCGATGCCTACATCTAGAAGGATGGTTGGTAAGAGATATAGCTGTGGAAGAGTTGAGTCAGAGGAACTCGATTTTTGCATCATGCTTATGATGGATAAATATGAGGTATTCAGCATATCATGTGTGTACTAAGATGTGTAAGTTTTTTTTATAAGGATCCCTAACGCAAGAATGTATATCCACTCTTACAGTAAAAAGGAATAAGAGAATCAGAAGGTAGACACAAGTTTCAGCAAGTAAAAGAAGCAAGGTGAAGAAGTGTACGAGGTATCCAGTTAATGAAGATTAACAGTATTTGCAATTCAAGCAGAGAAATATAAGCATTTTAAGATACCTTCAACTATAACAGAGGTATGTACAATTATACACACCCATCTCAATTATGCTCCATGGGAGCCAACATATATAGTTTAAGAGAAGGACGGGATATCAGGATTCGATTGGGGTTAGAGTAACCCAAAATGGTGAATGGATTGTTTGTGTTAGTTGACATTTCCGAAGCATATTGTAAATGTGCTAACAAAATCTCCTTGTGAGACACCCAGATGGTGAACTCTAAAATAGTACAGCTAGATATGGGTACTACAAAGATAGGCACTGGAAGCCTTGAAGGGATAAATATTACCTAAGTGGCTCCCGTCCCTAGCAGAGCGAGAACGTTAAGCAACCCGAAGAGCCAGTAGATGGAGCAAGGGGAGCTAAAAGCAAAAGAACGTCTTGTTAAAGTTTTTAGAATAAAGTGATAGACATAATTGTTAGCAAGGAAATAAGAAGAGAGATAATGAAGCATTACGAGTAAGATGTGATACATGGATGACAACGGTAGATAAAAAAAATGACAGTATTACAGAGTCTATAGTCAAGTAAAGGAAAAGAAGAGAGGTGACAGGCCTTGAGACAACAATAGAATATAGGCCATAAAGTCATATCCTCATTTTGAAAAAATAAGTTCGTGACTCCAGCACGACTACCAGAAGGAAAAGTTAGACCCCAGAGTAATAGAAATCGGTATAAACTGGTGAACAAGATAAACTAAACATGAATTAGGGACTGAGTGATTTGATAATGGTCGGCATCATGAGAATTTCAGAGATTGTGTTCCGGCGATAATAGAATGGACAACCGAAGAAGATTCATAAAAAATTCAGAGAAAGGTCATTCAAGAAGACGCTTCCCTAAAACAAGCAATAAGGATTACTGCAAGGCGAGTAAGGGTCATTGATGATGTGAAAGGACACCAAAGATGAAGAGGTAAAACATCTATAGATATGTCATCGTAGCTCCAACTCTTAGTACTCCAATAAATGGGGGAATATGGAGTGATGTGGCATTAAGTTAGAATTAAGTGGTTCTAGTAATTATGGAATGGAAAAGGAAGAATGCGATAAAAAATGAAAAAGGGATGAGATTGCACTTATTCAAAGCCTACAGATATGCTACGATTCCAGAACATTATGCAAACACGACGTCAAGGAAAGGAAGTAAGGGTCCCTGCCCGAGATGTTATTGATAGATAAGGAACCAGTGCGAGACGTAAGTTAAGACAAAGGAAATAACCCAAGAAAGATTACGCGGAGTATTGATATGAGAATGGGCCAACGAGTAGTTAGTAATTGATTCAGGAAGAGCCTAGTTATGTCTAAACAAAAGGTTACAGACGAGTAAATTGATCGTGTAAGATAAACATAGTAAAACCCAATATAGTGAATTCAGCCCCGTAGTTATAATATTGTAATACTTGAGAAATATTCAGATAGGAGTTGGGGTAGTTAAAGGTACCATAAGAGTATTACGGAGATAGAAGAGAGTGCCACTGGGAAGACAATCAAAATATCAGCTCAGAAGCAACCCTACAGAATCACTCTTAATATCAGAGGTGCAAGTATTATAATAGAGCTTCAAGTTGTAGATGTGAATTATACCTATGTGGAAGGAGGACATGAAAGAGATAGAAGATATGATGCGAGATTATAAGGTAAATGTGAACAACATACGTGATACTGTCACGACCCAAATCGATAGGCCACGACGGGTGCCCGAATCCTACATCTCGAACATCCTTAAACATGCGTTTAAGATGTAAACATGAATAACATACATGAGGGAAACCTATCCAAAAGAAAAATGTACATATACATGCAAAATACAGTGGGCGAGCCGGCAAGGATGATATAGACAACTATATACTAAAAATTGAAAGCCGACAAGGGCACATACTATCCAACTATACATAACAGTCTACAGACCTCTAATAGAAAATACAACTGTGCAAGGATTGGACTGGGCCACGTCATACCCATATATATATATATATATATATATATATCAAAAGCAGCTCCGGATCAAGTGGAGCACGCCAACTCTCGCTGATCAAGGATCCTAAGCAGGGGGGCCGTCAGCTTGTCTACCTACACCTGCGGGCATGAAACGCAGGCCCCTAGAAATAGGGAGTCAGTACGAATAATGTACTGAGTATGTAAGGCATGAAAATTAGTGCATAAGAGACATAGATGAAACATGGAATAAGGAATTCTGCCTGTAAGTCTAAATAGCTTTGCAAATCTTGAAACAGTTATAATATCATGCACGTGCATGTAAATATCGTGTCATGCATAGATATAGGTGTACATAACATCATCAAGCCTCTGAGGGCATCCCATCATATCATCTCGGCCACTATGGGCAAAATCATCAACATATGCCAACTAATCAGGTGGTGCGTATATAACGCCGTAACCTTTTCCCATATCCCATATACATGTATATACATATAAATACGCGTATATAACACCATCTGGTCATGTGTCAATGTACATGTATAAATGAATGAAATGCATGAAAATATGTTAATAATATCAACAATCCTTTTGGATAAACTTTATCAACCGTGTATTATTCTGAGACCTATGAATAGAAGATATAATAATATGTCACATGGGGAATCAAGAACATAGAGACCCCTAGTATTTCTATGAATAGAGTCATTTATGAAAACTGTGCGTTTGCTCATTTCTCTTTGTATCATTTGGATCATGCCAAAAAGAAAGAAGGGATAGCCTTAACATACCTGGAGTAGAGAAAAATCCGTATGATGTTCTTGGAAAAGGTTGCACCGTACTCCATTAGAACCACAAAATTTCACGTTGCTAAGGTTTTTATAATTCTCGTTGGAATCGCTTGGTTGCAAGAAGGTTTGTTGAAAACTTGTAAGTATGGATAATGTTCTGATTGTAGTGCTTTTTAATTATCAATTAATGGCTAACGTTCTGATTGTAAGAATGCCTAACGTTTTGATTGTAGTGATTGTATACAAAATATAATAATGTAGTGTCTTGAAATTATTATGTTATGTTGCCACCTAATCACAAATGACCAAGAGTCATCTGTTTGGCTAGTGTCTTGCTGCCACGTGGGGGTGGGGGAAAATTTTTAATCTTTATCCAACTTATTAGTTAATTAGGTAATGTCCCGTTACCCGGTAATTAACCAATTACCCGCTTAATTAAGAATTATCTCAAATTACTTAAAATACTACTCATTTTTTATATACTTCATACATCATACTATCACGGTCATATGGTACCTTGTATGGTACTAGTCCATAAATATCAGGTATTATAGCTCAGACCGTATTTTATCCCAATTCGACAACCTTCAATGAAACTCATTTTCTTTAATTCGTGTACCCTTTATCCTTCATGGCACTTACTTATCGCTTGTTATAAATAGCATAAATACGTTAACCTCAAGATAATCTCATCTCCGATTCTACGTCAATTAAATGAAGACGAAACTTTAACGTACAAAAACGCGATATGTAACATCCTTCCCCCCTTAGAAATATTTTTCCTCGAATGTTTAACTCCCCGAGATCTATATAACTTTGGTAGAGTCGCCCATGTAACAATACTACTACCAACTATTCCTGTAGAACTCAATAATTCAACGCCACATAGGACCACAATCATCAATAACGATAATGGCCTCACACGACCAATGACAATAACTAACACAAAAATCTATACACGTACCTTAAGGTTGTGATGTCTTAGTTGGACCCTTCTCTAGAGGAGGAAATAAGTAGGGATATCTAGACTTCATGTCTTCCTCGGCCTCCCAAGTCATTTCTTCCACATTGTTGTTTCTCCAAAGTACTTTCACCGAAGCTACGTCTTTAGTTCTCAATCTCCGAACCTGTCTTTCTAATATAGCAATGGGAGTTTCTTCATATTATAGTTGCTCTGTGACCTGAACGACGTCAACTGACATGATTCTGGAAGAATCTCCGATACATTTATGGAGCATTGACACATGAAAGACTGGATGCACAGACTCCAAGTCTGAAGGCAAGTCTAACTCATATGCTACCTGGCCTACCTTGCGTATGATCCTATATGGTCCAATGTACCGAGGGCTAAGTTTTCCTTTCTTACCGACCCTCATAACACCTTTCATTGGTGATACCTTTAGGAATACCCGGTCGTCAACCTGAAACTCCAAGTCTCACCGTCGATTATCCGCATAAGACTTCTGACGACTTTGAGCTGCTAATAGCCTTTCCTGTATAAGCTTAATTTTCTCGATTGCCTGTTGTACCAATTTCGGTCCTACTAACGTAGTTTCCCCAACATCAAACCACCCTATAGGCGACCTACACTTTCGTCTGTAAAGAGCTTCATATGGAGCCATCTGACTACTGGAATGGTATCTATTATTATATGCGAACTCAATAAGCGGGAGATGATCATCCCAGCTACCTTTGAAGTCTATCAAACAAGCTCGTAACATATCCTCAAGTGTCTGAATAGTACGCTCAGCCTGTCCGTCTGTATGGGGATGAAATGTTGTACTAAGACTTACTTGAGTCCCCAATCCTTTTTGGAAGGACCTCCAGAAGTTAGCTGTAAATTGAGCTCCTCTATCCGAGATAATAGATACAGGGACACCATGCAGTCGTACTATCTCCTTAATATAAAGGCTTGCCTAATCCTCTGGAATATGTAGTCCTAACGGGCAGAAAATGGGTTGACTTTGTAAGCCTATCAACAATCACCCATATCGAATCAAACTTACGCTGGGTATGAGGTAAGACTAAGATGAAATCTATATTGATTACTTCCCATTTCCAAGTCGGAATCTTTATAGCCTGCAATAATCCACCGGTTTTTGATGCTCAATCTTCACCTGCTGACAGTTAGAACACTGAGCAACAAACTCCGCTATATCCTTTTTCATTCCGCCCCACCAATATACTTCCCTGATATCATGATACATCTTTGTCGCTCCTGGATGGATAGAATAACGAGAATAGTGAGTTTCTCCCATAACCTGCCGACGCAACCCTGCAACATTAGGGACACATAATCGTCCTTGATATCTGAGGACCCCATCTTCTGTAATTTCAAACTGTGTCCTCTCCTTCTGAGGGGTGGTATCCCTATAATGAACTAACACATAATCCTCGTACTGACGTTCCTTTACTTCAGTTACTAAAGAGGATATTGTCGTATCCTGAATAGTAATTCCAATATCACCTGAGTCTAGTAACCGAACTCCAAGACTAGCTAGCTGATGAACCTCATGGGCTATTCCCCTCTTTTTTGGCTGTAAATATGACAGGATACCCATAGATCTACGACTTAGGGCATCGGCTACTATGTTCGCCTTCAAGGGATGGTATAAAATATCAACGTCATAGTCTTTAAGTAGCTCCAACCATCTCATTTGACGTAAATTCAATTCCTTTTGCTCGAAGATATACTAGAGGTTCTTATGATCCGTATAGATATCAACATGAATGCCATACAAGTAGTTCCTCCACATTTTTAGTGTATGAATCACTGCGGCTAACTCTAAATCGTGGGTAGGGTAGTTCTTCTCGTGCTTTCTTAGTTGTCTAGAAGCATAAGCGACAACCTTACCATGCTACATCAGCACACAACCCAAGCCATCGCCTGAAGCGTCACAATAGATAACATAACCATCGATCCCTTCTGAGAGCGTTAAAACCGGTGCTGAAGTTAATCTGTCCTTTAATGCCTATCCGTTCGCAAGCATCAGTCCATTGAAACTTTGCTCCCTTCCGAGTCAACTTTGTCAAAGGTGCTGAAAGGGAAGGAAATCCCTCTACAAATCTCCTGTAATAGCCTACAAAACCGAGAAAGCTACGAACCTCCGTCGGTGTTGTGGGTCTAGGCCAAGTCTTTACTGCCTCAATCTTTTATGTATCCACCCGGATGCCTTCACCTGAAATAATATGCCCAAGGAAAGCTACAGAGTTCAACCAGAATTCACATTTAGAGAATTTTGCATAAAACTTCCCTTTTTGTAGAACTCTGAGCACAGTACGCAAATGATCTGCATGCTCAGCCTCTGAACGAGAATACACCAATATATCATCGATAAATACAATTACGCACAGATCTAAAAAGGGCATGAACACACGGTTCATCAAATCCATGAATACTGCTGGGGTATTGGTCAAACCGAACGACATAACACGAAACTCAAAGTGCCCGTATCTGGTCCTGAATGTTGTCTTCGGAATATCTTCCTCCTTAACCGTTACCTGATGGTACCCGGACCTCAAGTCTATCTTTGAAAAACACTTGGCACCTTGCAACTGATCAAATAAATCATCAATCCTTGGGAGAGGGTACTTATTCTTGATCGTCACCTTATCCAACTGTCTATAATCAATATATATCCGTAAGGAACCATCTTTCTTTCTCACAAATAACACAGGTGCTCCCCACTGTGATGTACTAGGTTTGATAAAGCCTTTTTCAAGCAAGTCCTTTAGTTGTTCCTTTAACTCTTTCAGCTCTTGGGGGCCATTCTATAGGGAGGAATAGATATTGGATGAGTATCTGGTAGTAGGTCAATAGCAAACTCAATTTCTTGCTCTGGCGGAAGACCCGGAAGCTCAACGGGAAACTCATTAACCATAGGGATGGACTGAATGGTTGGTGACTCTACTTCCACATCCTGAACCCGAACTAAGTGATAAATACAGCCATTTCTTACTGTTACATCCCGTATTTTAATACTAGGATAAATCGTAGTAATCCACATGAGTTCGAAGGGATTATGTCTATTAGAAGGTTATAGAGGGTTGAAGACATTATTATTATGAGACCCTATAAGTTTAGAACCTTGATACCGTTAGATACATTTTGATATGGTATTTATATTGTGTGGAACATTTTTGTAAAAAGTTTTATAAGTATAATTTTTGATAGTTGCCATATTACTATTTTCGGATATGATAATTAAATTATACACATAATATAAGAAAGTTTATGAGATTTTCTTTATTGTAAAGATAGAAATTATTTTCTCACAAGAAAAGAAGGCTATCGTTTTACCATTTTAAGAATTAAGGGTACGAAAGTTTATACTCTTCATATGAGATTAGGAAAATTATAAGTTGAGAAAATATATGTATTTTTTTTTTACATGGATGGTCTAATAAAAATAATAGCGTATGTATTTATTTTATGTAGTATCAGACAATCATGATAGTAGAATGTATAGAGTATATTAAGAATAAATAGAATTTTCAGTAATTTGGAACAATTCTTAATTATGCGGGTAATTGATTAATTACCAGATAACGGAATATTACCTAATTACCTAATTATATATATAAATATAGATTGTCAAGACACTACGTCTTATCTTTTCATATTCAGTTTTATTGATTCAATACCAAATCAAACTAAGTATTGTTTATAATATTCTAAATGCAAACCAAACATGTCAAATACATGTTAGCTTTTCACGTCATTTTACAATTTTTCTTGAACACTTCTACGCATCACTTGTATTTGAAGATCTAAAAGTTGTGACTTCAGTAGGCACATGCAAAGCCACTAATGTCGACTGACTATATATTAGCGATCAATCAAATCCTTAAATCACTGTAGTGTGCCACCAATATTTGGGCATAGCGGTATTAGTTAAAAACCTAAAGTGGATAAGTTAATCTTTCCTCCTCAAAACGTGGCAGTCTTAACTTATGTGGGGATAGTGACTCTTAAAGTCATTATGTATGTGGCAAACTTAGAGATGTGATATTTGGCAAAGTTCTTATAGAAAGTGTAAGTCATGTTAATTCTTCTTTTTAATTATTTGATTGTCTCTTTCACTTCAAACTTAGCTTATTTATGTCCGTATCTTCATTATCTATCGGAGGGGACTAATCTCTTTAACATGTCTTAGAAGATCATTTTTCATTGTGTCAATATCATCTCTCTCTTTAATAACATGATGGTGTGGAAAAAAAAAACATGGAATTAGTGCTGTTAGTTCCTTTAGTCAGTCAACTCTGGCAAAGAAGATTGACGTTTATAGGAGTTTCCTTGTCAAATAAATCCAAAGCCTCCTCAAACTCCTTGTTTTGCCTTGTAGTCCATGAGGCCATTATTGATTATTTATTAATAGGGATAGAGGGTTGTGAGCTACCTCAGGCAAAGTGAAGTACTCAAGTGAATGGTATGGACAAGATAATGTTAAGCTAGCTAGTTCCTTATAAGCTGGAGGAGTAGTCTTGGTTTCTGGCAAGTTGGCGAATATTTCGTTTTCTTTTAGGGGAGGTGGAATACATGGTTATTGAAGTAATGCTAATGGGAATAGGTGGAAGGAGAATAAAGAAATAGTATTTGTGACTTTGCTTGCTTTATTTGGAAAGTAATGTCATCAGCAAGTGCCTTGTCTACCATATCTTGCATGAGTCACTCTAATATGGATGTACGTTAATAAGCTGAGAACCTGAGATTCCAGATGCTGAAATTTCTGC
The DNA here is from genome assembly GCF_001879085.1 of Nicotiana attenuata. Taxonomy (NCBI): domain Eukaryota; kingdom Viridiplantae; phylum Streptophyta; class Magnoliopsida; order Solanales; family Solanaceae; genus Nicotiana; species Nicotiana attenuata. Next base: position 34,686 of record NW_017671058.1, on the reverse strand, counting down.
ACCATTGTGTTAAAATTGAGTGCTACAGTTTAGGGCGGAAGGATTTTTCCCTACTCCAGGTATGTTAAGGCTAATCCTTCCTTCTTTTGGCATGATCCAAGTAACGATACGTAAACGTAATACTACTCCATAAGTGATTCTACTCTTAGCAGTTAAGAATGCCTATGTTATTCATTCCGGTAAAGTGATATTCAAGCATGTCTAAGTACGTATCTAGTTCCCTATTGAGGTATATGATAAAGATATTAATGTTCATAATATTGTGATACATGCATTTTCATGCATATGCATTTACCACCGAGCTACGGCCGGTTGGGCAGTTACACATTTGCCACCGAGCTACGGCCGGCTGGGCAGTTATACATTTACCACCGTGCTACGGCCGGTCGGGCAGTTACCACCGGTTGGGCAGTTATGTATCATTATTTACCACCGGTTGGGCAGTCATACATTTACCACCGTGCGATGGCCGGTCGGACAATTACCACTGATCAGTTGGGCAGTCATGCATCATACGATATGGATAAGAGTATTAAAGAGAAGCATTGTATATATGTAAGTATAATAAGAATGTATATATGGTGGCACTTCATAGATTCAGGTTGATTTTTATATGTCTTTAATTAATGTTGAATCATTGTTATGTTTTAGTTCTCCTTTACGTACTCAGTACATTATTCGTACTGACGTCCTTTTGTTGGGGACGTTGCATTCATGCCTGCAGGTATAAACAGTTTGACGAGCCCTCATAGTAGACGAGATTGGCATTCAGCAAAGGATCGGTAAGACTCCACCTCATTCGGAGTGCAGCCAAGTCTATGAGTCATCGTGTCAGAGTCTTGCTATAGACTATGGATAGGCCGGTACCCTATTCCATTTGATGTCACATCACCTTAGAGGCTTTGTAGACAGAGGTTCATTTTGTACAGTATGTCAGAGGCCTTGACGGCCTATATGTATTCATGTTTTAAGAAAAATGGTTCAGTGATATAGTGTTGCCCACCTATAGTTATACATTACAAGTTGTGGCCATGTTTGCCCATGATAGTTACAAAAGGAATGAGTTCAGCCAACTCGACTTATGTATGTTCTAGTTTTGGTCGAATGATCATGAGTTACAGAGTGGTTCGCTCGGGCTAATGCGGCACCGGGTGCCAGCCACGCCTCCCCAAGTTTGGGGCGTGACACTTACCTTTCCTTGAGATAGGAAATAAATCTACTTCTCGGCAACGCCGTATTACCTTTCCATTCCAAAACAGGCTCCCCTGGTAATTGAAATCGGACGATCTTTGATCTACAATCAACGTTGGCATGACAAGAAGCCAACCATTCCATACCCATTATAATGTCAAATTCTACCATATCAAACTCGATTAGGTCCGCTACGGTAGATCGACTATGAAATACTAATATACAACCCCTATATACTCACTTAGCTATCACAGAGTCCCCAACAGGTGTAGACACCTCAAAAGATTTAACTGATTCAAGTTTTATTCCAAACTTACTAGCAACCAATGGAGTACATATGATAAGGTGGAACCTGGGTTAATCAGTGCATATACATCATATGAGGAGACTGATAATATACTTGTAACAACATCAGGCGATGACTCCTGATCCTATCGTCCTGCTAATGCATAAATGCAGTTCTAAGGACCGTTCGAGCTAGATGCTCCACCTCTGCCTCTACCACGACTTATTGGTGCTTGTAAACATTGCCTATGGGGGCGTACCGATAATGATGAACCAGCTACAGATCCCGCTGGCTGAGCTATGCTTGCATCACCTCTCGTCGGACAATCCCTCATAATGTAGCCCTGATAACCACAAATATAACAAACACCAATCCTATACGGCACTGCCGGCATTCTGCTTACCACACTGAGCACATCGTGGCAAGGGCGGCCTTATCTGACTTGACTCACCCCTATACTGAGAAACTGAGGCCCTGGAATTCTTACCAGGCCCTGAATATGTGCAACGATCAAATCTCTTACCGCCAAACTGAGGGGGCGTGCTAGCCGATGGCTGGGCTGGATACCTCGGGTACTGTTGTCTCTGACCACCTCGAAATTTACCAGAAGGACCCGAAGACCTCGTTCTCTTATTCTGGGCCCTATCATGCTCACGATCGGCCCTCTATTTCTGCTTACGCTCCTCTACACCCTGAGCATATGCCTGAATACGAGAAATATCCATGTCTGGCTGAAGTGAGACCGACATACAATCGTTAAGCAAGTGCGGCTCTAACCCTATCACGAACCGGTGAACCTAATCCTCCATCTTAGATACAATAGTGGGAGCATACCTAGCCAACGAATCAAAATGAAGACTGTACTACCGAACACTCATGTTACCCTGTCGAAGGGTCAAGAACTTATCAACTCTGGCCCGCCTAAGCTCTAGTGGCAAATAATGACGAAGAAAAGCTTCTGCAAACTCTTGCCATAATTCTGGAGGGGCATTCTCTCCTCTGGACAACTCCCAAGACTCGTACCAATTAACTGCAACATCCTGAAGTCTATAGGAAGCTAGCTCAACTGACTCAGTCGTAGTGGCTTTTATTACCCTCAAAGTCCACTGCATTCTATTGATAAATACCTGAGGGTCTTCATTTGGATTTGCCCCCGTGAATACCGGAGGGTCCAAATTAATGAAATCACGAACCCTAGCACTGATGGACCTATCTGCATGACCAATACCTACTTCCTGACGTCGAGCCTGCGCCGCTACTAATCGAGTTAATAGCTGAATAGCATCTCTCATCTCCTGACCTGGTGTATCTGGCTGTGGGGCTGAATATACAGGGGTGGGCGCTGGAGCTGGTGCCCCTCAGAACTCTTCTGGAGAGGTCGGGGTATGTGAAGTCTGAGATGGAATCTCACTATGATACTCTCCCCGAGCCTTGGTAACTCGTGGCGCTCGACTAGTTGTCTCACCAGCCACAAACTTTCCTTTCTGTGCGGCTGTACTCTTCGGAGGCATCGCTGAAAATGTAACATATTGTTAGGAACATGAATTCTTATATCGCACGGTCTAAGATAAAAAGAGAGGATAACATCCTATATGTCCTATAGCCTCCTGTATATAAGTGTGGTGCACAAAAGACCCATAAACAAGACTCTACTAGACACGGTCTATAGATAACCCTAGAACAGAACTGCTCTGATACCACTTTTGTCACGACCCAAACCGATGGGCCGCGACGGGTGCCAGAATCCTACATGTCGAATATCCTTAATCATGCATTTAAGATATAAACATGAATGACATATGTGAGGGAAACCTATCCAAAAGACATATGTACATATACATGCGGAATACAGTGGGCGAGTCGGCAAGGCTGCTATAGACAACTATATACTCAAAACTGAAAGCCGACAAGGCCACATACTATCCAACTATACATAACTGTCTACAGACCTCTAATAGAAAATACAATTGTGCAAGGACGGGACTGGGCCACATCATACCCATATATATATATATACAAGCATATCGTACCAAAATCAAAAGTAGCTGCGGATCAAGTGGAGCACGCCAACCCTCGCTGATCAAGGATCCTAAGCAAGGGGACCGTCAGCTTGCCTACCTGCACCTACGGGCATGAAAACGCAGGCCCCTGGAAATAGGGCGTCAGTACAAATAATGTATTAAGTATGTAAGGCATGAAAACCAGTGCATTAGAGACATAGATAAAACATGGAATAAGGAATTCTGCCTGTAAGTCTAAATAACTTTGCAAATCCTGAAACAGTTATAATATCATGCACGTGCTTGTAAATGTCGTGTCATGAATAGGTATAGGTGTACATAACATCATCAAGCCTCTGAGGGCATCCCATCATATCATCTCGGCCACTATGGGCAAAATCATCAACATATACCAACTGATCAGGTGGTGGTGCGTATATAACGTCGTAACATTTTTCCATATCCCATATACATATAAATACGTGTATATAACGTCATCTGGTCATGGGTCAATGTACATATATAAATGAATGAAATGCATGAAAATATGTTAATAATCTCAACATTCCTTTCGGATAAACTTTATCAACTACGTATTATTCTGAGACCCATGAACAGAAGATATAATAATATGTCACATGGGGAATCAAGAACATAGAGACCCCTAGTATTTCTATGAATAGAGTCGTTTATGAAAATCGTGCGTTTGCTCATTTCTTTTTGTATCATTTGGATCATGCCAAAAAGAAAGGAGGGATATCCTTAACATACCTGGAGTAGGAAAAAATCCGTATAATGTTCTTGGAAAAGGTTGCATTGTACTCCTTTAAAACCGCAAAATTTCATGTTACTAAGGTTCTAATAATTCTCGTTGGAATCGCTTGGTTGCAAGAAGGTTTGTTGAAAACTTGTAAGAATGGCTAAGTTCTGATTGTAGTGCTTTTAATTATCTATTAATGGCTAACGTTCTGATTGTAAGAATGGCTAACGTTTTGATTGTAGTGATTGTATACAAATTATAAGAATGAAGTGTCTTGAAATTATTATGTTATGTTGCCACCTAATCACAAATGACCAAGAGTCATCTGTTTGGTTAGTCTTGCTGCCACGTGGGGGTGGGGTGGGGGGGGGGGAATTTTAATCTTTATTCAACTTATTAGTTAATTAGTTAATATCCCGTTACCCGGTAATTAACCAACCGCATAATTAAGAATTGTCTCAAATTACTTAAAATACTACTCATTTTTTATATACTTTATACATCATACTATCACGGTCATATGGTACCTTGCATGGTACTAGTCCATAAATATCGGGTATTATAGCTCGGACCGTATTTTATCCCAAATCGACAACCTTCAAAGAAACTCATTTTCTTTAATTCGTGTACCCTTTATCCTTCATGGCACTTACTTATCGCTTGTTATAAATAGCATAAATACGTTAACCTCAAGATAATATCATCCCCGAGTTTACGTCAATTAACTGAAGACGAGACTTTAACGTACGAAAAATCGAGATGTAACAGATACTCAGGTAGTGAATAATCTATACTTCAGATAGAGGGCTAGAAGCGTTGGGATTCAGTATCCAGGAATAATAGCAGCGTCGTCAGTGGCATATCTTCCAACCTATGGTTTCTAGGCACTAAGAAGTCTAGTTGAGAGAATAAAGAAGAGTTCGAGACGATGTGATGTCTCGCTTGATGTTCCAGAATAACACAAGAAAATCTATGGTGCAAGCAAGTTGAAGGAAGGTTGCGAGTAGAATAAATAGATATGTATAGGTCGCAAGCTAAAGTATGGTGAAGCGACTAGGTTTTAGGAAGATAGGAGTAAGGATAAGAAAGGGCGAGTGAGAAGGTGATGAGAATGGATAAGTCCTCAGGATTAAGCCCATGAAAACAAGAGACCTGATGGTTTCTCTAAGTTATAGAAAGCTCAGTATAGCCTGAATGAACTCAAAGGAGTTACTCATCATAAATAGCATTTAGAAGAGATGGAATGCTGCCCTGGCAGTAGAATAAAGGTGTAATTATGATAGAAAAAGGGTTTGGGCCTTTGATTGAGTAATGATTTCATGAATTGTAGAAGATTAAAATACCCACGTAAGGTAAATCACATTGGGATGCTATGAAATACGGTTATGGAAGTATAGTATCTCCCCCAGGTGGATCAGGAAAATCACTTCTAATGTTCCTTGATGCGACGTGAACCCTAGCTGCAGACATAAAAGGTTAAGTTATCAGTGGTAGATTTTAGATCAATATTGAGGTGAATCAATAATGGATGGATAAAAGTTATAAAGTATGAGGTTAGATTAGGCCATCATTCTTAAGATGAATAGTAATGAGGAAGCATTAAAGGACTTAGACTTATACATACATGATAAGCAGCGAAAGAGTAACCTGGAGTTTGGTAACAGACTAACGATAATTCCAAGTAAGAGCTATGGTACAGTATGACCCACCTAGATGCAGTAAAGTCATACGAATAGATAACCGGGTCTATGAAACAAGATATAGCAATAGTCGTAAGTTCGACAACGTACCGAGCAAAGTACTTCAGTACACCTATAGATGCCCAAAGGGACATCTGGTCAAGTTCTGTATACATTCCCAAAATGAGGCCTAGAGATTGGCTTTAAGATGAAGGGAAGAGCCGCATAGGAATACATACAAGGAAAAAGTCGTACAGGCTGCATGACCGAAGGTAGCAACAGTTACGAGACCGAAAGGATTCCGACCACAAGTCATGGTGTGAGAAAGAGACCTAAAGGGGGGAATGCCTTGGCCTTTTTATTTATTCACGGAATAGTTGCCTAGATGGCAAGGAGAGTACCAAAGTATTCGGAAGACATAAGTCATGAAAATGATAAGTGCATCAGTCAACATTCGAGGACGAATGTTCCAAAGGGGGGAATGATGTTACAACCCATATTTTCATACGTGGAAGTAAGCCATAAGTATATTGATATAAGCTCAGAAATGAGATGTTACATTTCGCATTTTCGTACGTTAAAATTTCGCCGTAAGCTAATCGACGTAAGTTCGAGAATGAGATTATTTTGAGATTATAATCATTATGCTATTTCAAACAAGTGATAAGTTAATTCGCGAAGGTGAGAGGGTAAGAGAATCGAAGAAAATGAGTTCCGTCGAAGTTTGGCAATTTGGGGATAAAATACGGTCCAAGCTATAATACCCCGTATTCATGGACTAGTGCCATACAAGGTACCACATGACCATGATAGTAAGGTGTATAAAGTGTGTTAAAAATGAGTAGTATTTTAAGTAATTTGAGATAATTCTTAATTATGTGGGTAATTAGCTAATTACTAGTTTAATGGGAGATTAACCATGTAATTAAGAATTCGTGGATAATTAATAGGTGGGGACAAATTCCCCCACGTGGCAGCCAGGAAGCCTTGGCTAAAATGACTCTTAAGTCATGTGCTTGGTGTCACAGCTAGAAGATCTTATGGCCAAGTCATGCTAAAGTAGGGCCCACCCTCTTTAATAAAGACTTCAATATAAGTCATCAAAATACATAAGTTCCATTTGCAATTCTAAGAGAATTGCACTTCTAGGCAACGGATGGAGCTCATACATTAAAGATCTCCTTAATTCATAAAGAGAGATGCATATTCATGTTAATGTGAGAATTTTCATCTTCAACAATTCAACAAAATCTCATAAGCGTCTTCAAGAATTCAAACGAGAATTCTTAGTATCTTAGCAACGTGAGATTTTGCATTTCTAAGGGAGTACGGTGTAATCTTGTTTGAGAATATCATACGGATTTTTTCCTACTTCCATCCGTCGTTACGTGTTGTCGCAATCAACGGGTATTAAAGGGATTGTCAAGAGAATAGGTTCAGGTATGTTAAGGCTATCCCTCCATTCTTTTTGGCATAATCTATACGATACAAACGAAATGAGCAAATGCACAATTTCCATAAATGACTCTATTCATAGAAACACTAGAGATGCTTATGTTCTTGATTCCCCATGTGTCATATTATTCTATCATCTGTTCATGGGTCTCAGAAAATATGTAAGCTGATAAAGTTTATTTCATGATATTAATTAGAGGTGTAATGGTCTTATGACACTCCGAAAGATTTTATTCACGTACTTCTCATGCATAGCATTCATTTATACATGTATATTGACCCATGATCAGATGGCGTTATATACGCGTATATATATATATATATATATATATATATATATATATATATATATATATATATATATATATATATATATATATATATATGGGATACGGGAAAGGTTACGGTGTTATATACACACCACCACCTAATCAGCTGGTATACGTTGATGATTTGCCCATAGTGGCCGAGATGATATGATGGGATGCCCTCAGAGGCTTGATGATGTTATGAACACATATACCCATGCATGGTATGACATTTATACACATATGCATGACACTATAATATTAAATGATTCACAAAGCTATTCAGATATACATGTTGAGTCTTTTACTCCATGTTTCTCTCGTGTCTATTGTTTACTGATTTTCATTCCTTACATACTTGATACATTATTTGTACTGACGTCCCTTTTGCCTAGGGACGCTGCGTTTCAAGCCCGTGGTCCCGATAGACAGTTTGAGAGTTCTTCAAGTAGGCTATCAGCTCAGCGGAAGATGTCGGTGCGCTCCATTTGCTCCGAAGTTGCTTATTTGGTTAGTATAATTTAGACATGTATCCATTGATATGTCGGGGCCCTATCCCGGCCTTATGACATTTATGTACTCTTAGAGGCTTGTAGACATATGTCATATACCTAAAAGATCGTATGGCCTTGTCGGCCTATGTTAAGTGTACGAGTGGTCATTTTGGTCTTATAGGCCTGTATGTCTTATGTATAAGTTGGTATTACATGTTTTATTCTAGTTATCCTACGGCAGGCCTTCCATCTCATTTACCTAAGATAACATGATACGAAAAGATATGTTATGTTGGTACTCGGTTGAGTAATGTACCGGGTGCCCATCGCGGATTTGGGTCGTGATAGGGTGTTCAGAATTTATGAGTTTTGTCGCGTTTCGTGGTGCGGGCTCGGGGTTGACCTTTTGGGTTGACTTTGCATAATTGATTCAAGATCTTAGCTTTATCATTTGGAATTGTCTCCTATGGATTTTATTGGAGATATTAAGTTATTTTGGCTAGATTCAAGCCGTCCTGATGTTGATTCACGCGGGAAGGGCTTCTTAGAGTACTGATTTGGCTTGCTTGAGGTAAGTATCTTATCTAAACTTGGTTGAGGTTCTAGTTGCCTGAGTTATTTGTGAAGGCTATGTGCTATGGGTGGCGCACATGTGTGGGGTTGATCCCATATGCGTGTACCAGGGTATTCACTACTAAAAGACAGTGCAATTTCGTCCACTATTTCCAACCGAATTCCGACCGATTTTAATTGGTCAGAAAAATGATGGTCGCAAACGTGTACTGACCGAAATCGGTCGGAAATTTCAAAGCATTGACTGACTGCCAAACTTTAATTTCCGACCGAAATTGATTGGTAACTATTAAATTTTTTTTTAATTTTCAAATTCCAACCGAATTCGTTCGGAAATATAAAAAAAATTTATTTAATCAAATAATTAGTTGTAAATTGTAATAAATTGTTAATTTATTTAAAAAAATATATAAATTTATAATTTTCGATTGATTTCGGTCGAAAATTATGAATTTCTGAGTAAAAAAAATTAATTTCAGACCAATTTCGGTCGAAAATCTGGGTAAAAACTGGGCAGAAAATGCCTGCTTTTAAGCTACACCACCTGCCAATTACAACCAATATCCATCCAATAATGGCAGCATTACATTGCTGCAGTTCAACCATAATTAATCAACAGCAATGAATATACTAACAACAACAACAACAATTAACTAACAAAAACTATTAACTAACACTAACAACCATTATCTAACAACAAAAACAACTAATAACAACCACAACAACGACTACTAAAATGTTCTATAACAAAATAACAATACAATCATCATTCAAAACTAGTCTCAACTATATATTGACAAGTTCAATACTTTGTTTAGCAATACACACCATTCAATGAGTGTTTCATCTAGCATCATCTCCATCTTCTCTCCTAGAACCTTCATCATCGGCATGTGGGGAAGGCTCACGAGATCGGGGAATGGGGAAAGCACCACTAGCAAGAAGATTGGCCAGCTGACCTTGAAGGAGATTAAATTGTCCGTCCCTCCTTTCTAGCTGAACTTGAAGGGTACCAAATTGTTCATCTCTCTTTTTATCTCTAGCCTTTGTCTCTTTAAGCTCTGCTGTCAGCTTTGCGATCTTCTGTTCCAAAGACGATATAGTCGACCTATCAATCGCCTCGCCTTGGGCAGAAGTCCCTATACTTTGCAATCCAGCCCTGTAGCGCCGAAATGATTTATCTGGAAGGCCGTATGCTATCCCCTTTTTAGGACCACCGACAACATCCAACCATATCCTCTGCGCTTCTTCGTCTGAAATGGACGGTCGCTCACCTTGCTCATTCAGTGGCAAGCTCTGAGTGTACTCATTCACATTAATCTTGTAGCGACCCTTTATTTAGAAGATAGAAAATTACTAACTATATAATATTATAAACATTTATAGTAGTTATAAAACTTACATGTGTAGTCTCTGCCCGGTCCTCGACCCATCTTGTTGGATCTGTCGGTGCCTTCTTCTTCCTGATGTGAGTCTCCATGAAGAACTCATCGTGAGTCATCTTCCTCCCATACTTTTTTCCTACAAATATAATAAAACGTGTTAACGAAATTAACATATATAAATATAGTTCGACAAAAATAGACTAAAATATTTGAAGGAATTACTAGATGTCTCCTCGTATCCCCCATGCTCCTTGAACCCACACAGTGCAAGGATCCACCCTTCTCAAATGTCAGGGCGTTCTTTCCCAGTTCACTTTGCTTCTCGAATTTATCGGTGGTCCAATACCTCTGCAGATCCTCCGATAAATCCGGTAGAACCCATGAACGCTTCTTGTTAACCCTTCAAGCGGAGCAGAAGGAATCAGAGAGTCTCTTACAGCATTTGTACTCCCAATTTACACAAATTTCACGGTTATACCGGTCCTCTCAGGCACACTTAGTCTGCAAATAAAGTATGTAACATTAGATGAAAATATTGTTAATATAATTCTTAAATAGATAAGAATTATATTAAAACCTTAAATTGGTTGAACATTTGTTGCACGAGATCCTCTGGAAAGTCACTCCAAGTCGGATAGGGTGCATATACAACCCGCTAAGAATATCAATGATCATCTTTGTAACCTGATGATTAGGAATGAACCTGCAACATAGCAATTGCATTAAATAAACAAGAGTAGCTATTATAATTCAGCAAAAATAAAGAAGTAATAAATAAATCTTACCCATTGTCCTCAGGCCTGATGATCATCCCATGATAACGATCATAACGCACTTCATCTGGATCATCATCCTGCGATTAATCTGAAGCGTGCGCAGAAGGGGGGGCATCTGGCTCGGTGCTACTATCCTGAAGACGAAGTCTAGCAATGCTAGGAGACGAACTCCGTGGAGAGGGAGACGTACCTGATGAAGATGGTTGCGATCCATGCCCCTGCATCGATATAGACCCCTATTGCGATCCAGACCACTGCTGCGATCTGACAGGCTGAAATCTAGATGGATGCGATCCAGCTGGAGATGAAGCAAATGGAGCAGATGACGGGCGTAACACATGGCTCTGTGACTGGTGACTCGATGCACCCATGTAACTACTTGTAGGATCATGTAGAGGAAGCGGGCTATAGCCCTGTGGCGAAGAGTGGTGATAATATTGCTGGGCGGGCGAATGGTGGGTAGTATGATGAGTAGATGGATGTGGTGGAATAGATCTGTGCCTAGAAGATTGCTGTCGGCCATCAGCAGCAGAGGGATGCAAGTGTGGAGTGGAAGAAAGAGAGGGTGTAGCACCATCATCGTGATCAATAGGCCTTTTATCCTTCCTAGACCTACCTCGACCCCTACCGGCCATCTGCACAAATTAAAGAAAATGTTAGAATTGAGAATATGAATCTATATAAGTTGAGAGCGCTTGAAAAAACTAGCATGCTAGTCGTCTTCATCGACGTATCCTTCCTCGTCTGAAAATCCTTCCTCTTCACTTATTTCATTTTCATTAGGTGATTCTTCATCCTCATTTTCTATGATTGCTTTTTGTTCCATATCGACTTCTTCTAATATGCGTTGAGGATGCTCCAAGTAATTTTCTAACTGATCATCCACCATTTGGTTAACACTTGAGGCATCGTTTTGGTAAGCAACATCTAGCACATTCTCAACTTTCACCCTAGCAACAAGCTTTGTTTTGATTACAACCAAACAATCAGCCTTATCCCTCCGTAATGGATATAGAGCATAGTACACTTGCCTAACTCTTTCTGCAATTATAAAAGAATCATAGCGATCATACTCCCTCTTTTTATTAACCTCAATTATGTTGTACTGCGAGTGTACATTTGTACCTCTTCTAGGTGTTGGGTCAAACCGCTTGCATCGGAAAAGTATGATCTTCTTGTTTGGCCAACCTGAATAGACAATTCTAGAATCTCTTTGATCAGACCATAATAATCATTTTCCCCATCCCGGTTTCCTTCACCACCTTTGACACACACCCCACTGTTATTGCTTTTTTTATACTTGGAGCATTCCTCAGTGTGAAATTTGTATCCATTCACATAATACTTAGACATAGTCATAACCGTAGGTGCAAGTCCCCAAGATATATCTTTCAAAAATTGATTAACATTGTTGTTTGGATTATTGACCTACATGTAATGTTAAATAAATCACAAGTGAGCAAGTATATTCATAAGTATGTATATTCACATGTGAGAAAGTATGAAAGATGCACTTACACACTCTTTAAACCATGCCTCAAATGTAGAATATACAGCACCATGACCAAATTGACTCACGAAGTCACTGAGCGATGCATTAAAAATTATTTGTTTGGCATCAACCAAATTAAATAGCAGCCCATGTAAATTAATCTTACGTCAACACTTACTTAAGAAAGGGTTGAACTTTCAGACAAATTTAGCAACACATGATTTGAAGCTGATTTTTACTCCATACTACCTATGCCCCTTTTTGTTCGATCTTTAGAACCTCACCATGATTGATTGAATATGGACATTGGTGGATATAATGGATCAATCTAAATCACCACATTGTGCCGACTAGGCCTATTTCTAGCACATGGCACATGACTGCCAAAGTAGTAAGCACAAAAATGGGTAGCTTCCTTGCAAGATAGGCTTCGCATATGGATCTTTCAATCCTATTCCTCTATTTAAAAAATCATTTGCACTTGCCGATAGTCCTGCTCATTGTCATATTAGACGATAGCGTTAAAGAAAATTACAAGAATAAATCAAGGTTTGATCATTACCTCTCGAATGGATACATCCACCTGCATTGAACTAGGACTCCAAGTCGCGCCTCGTGAACAAGGTGAATTGGAAGGTATTCCATCACATCAAATAAACCACATGGAAAAATCCTTTCCAGCTTATTACTGATTACAGGAATGTTCTGATTCATTTGAAATAGGTTTTCTTCCCTTAATGTGGTAGAACATAAGTATTTGAATAACAAACTTATCTCTGTGATTGGTTTCCATATATTTTCAGGCAATCCACAAAATGCAATAGGGATTAAGGTTTCCATGAATATATGACAGTCATGACTTTTCATATGAGTCAGCTTTCCCTCAACCATATCGGCACGTTTTCCCAGGTTCGATGCATAGCCCTCGAGCATCTTTAAGTTTGTAACCCATTCACAAATCTGTCGTCTTTGTTCCAAAATGAATGTGTAGCTGGCCTTGGGCTTGAACACCTTACCATTGTTCCCAGACTGCAAATGTAATTCAGGTCGCCTGCAATATTCTTGTAAGTCCAGTCTAGCCTTCCGGTTACCTTTTGTCTTATTCTTATCATCCATCACTGTGTTGAACAAATTGTCAAAATAGTTCTTCTCAATATGCATGACTTCAAGATTGTGTCGGAGAAGAATATCCTTCCAATATGGCAACTCCCAAAATATGCTCTGTTTTGTCCAGTAATGAGTAACACCATATCCAGAAAATCTAGAAGGTGGGGCCTCGGTAACTTTAGTTAAGTTCTGAACCCTCTCCCAAATTTCCTAACCGGAATAAATTGGAGGTGGCAAATCATGTTCAACTGTATTCTTTTTGAATGTGTTCTTCATACTTCTGAACTCATGATCAACCGACAAGAACTGACGATGACAATCTAACCATGACTGCTTTCGGCCATGTCTTAAAGTGAACGCGTTACCATTTTTCATGCAGTAAGGACATGCTAACTTTCCGGCAATCATCCACCCAGGCAACATTCCATATGCAGGAAAATCATTAATGGTCCACATTAAGTTAGCACGCAAGTTGAAATTTTGCTTAGTTGATATATCATATGTCTCAACTCTATCATACCACAACTGTTTAAGCTCATCAATCAGAGCTTGCAAATATACATCAATCAAACTCTTTGGATTGCAGGGACCGGGAATAACACAATTTAAAACAAATGTATATGGACTAGTCATACACATTTCAGGCGGAAATACTAAGTAAAGCGTATAGTATTGATTTAAGATCCTAAATTTAAATATTCAATATTTGTGTGTAGTATAAAAGTTTTATATATATATATAATATATATATATAATATACTATATATAATATTAAATAATTTTTTTATTTAAAAGCTATTTATTATTTACACACACACACACACAAATATTATTAAATTTATATTTTAATTCTTTTAAAATTATTTTTTCGCCCGAACTCGGTCGGAAATATTTAATTATAACTTATTTCGGTTGGTTAATTAAATATATATATAATTTTTGTCTTGGGCGGGAAATAATTATTTCAAACTTTCCGACCGAATTCGGTCGAAAATTTGGAAAAATTTTAATAAAATATTTTACCAATTTTCTGACCGAGTTCGATCGGAAATTTGAAATTTTTTTAATAAATAATTATTTTTCTACATTATATGCAAGTATGACCAAATATTTGACCAATTTCCGAACGAATTCGGTCGGTAATTTGAAAAAAATTTAATAAATAATTTTTTTTGTATACTATATACAGGTATGACCAAATATTTGACCAATTTCCGACCGAAATCGATCGGAATTTTGATTTTCTTGCTGTCAAAAAAAAATTTGTTGACTTTTGCGACCAAATACTTCATTTCCGACCGATTTCGGTCGGTTTCTTTTTTCGACCGATTTCGGTCGGAAATTTTAGGATGAAAAATGCCAGTTTTCTAGTAGTGATTTTTCATGCTCAAGGTAGTGTTTAGGCTATGATATGTCTTGGATTGATTGCTAAGCTTCATGTTGTGATGGTTCTTATAATTGTACCCCTGTTGTGAACTATTTGATCAGTGGTTTGGTTCGGTTATTGAGATTCTAAGGTAAAGCTGGCCAGTGTTTGATTTGGTTATTGCATTTCATCTTTACTTGCAATTTTCTTGGTTGTTTACCTGATTTATTTGCATACCTTCTTTATATGCTAGATATTGACTGAGCGGAGAACATTAAGTTATTGTGCACCAAGGTGGTTTCTATTTGTGATTCATAACTTGGTCATATCATTGTTTTGGTACTTGTTGGAATTATGAACTGTACAAGTGATTAGCGAGTATCATTTATAACTCTTGCTTCTATTACCTCGTCGAGTTCAGCTATGATACTTGCTAAGTACATGAGGTCAGTTGTACTCATACTATATTCTGCAGTTAATTGTGCGGATCCGGGTGTTGGACCGAACCACTAGTAGCTGAGACTTGTTGCTGAGTTATCTTGGAGAGACGAGGTAGAGCTGCATCTCGACCGCGGTCTTAGCGTCTCTTTTCATTTTGTACTGTTGTCTTTCATTCAGACAGTATTGTTAATTTCAGGTTTGTATTTCCGTTATGAGCTCATGACTCTGTATTTACAGTTCTGGGGGATTTGTTATGTATCGACGTTGTTGTTTATGTTAATTGGCCTTAGACTTGTACTATTTCTGCTAATTCAGTATTTATATTTTGCTTTTGTTATGACTGGCTTGCCTAACAAGTGAGTTAAGCGCCATCACAACCGGTGTGTGGTTTTTGGTCGTGACACAATCGATGCTAGGGTATAAAGCTTTGACAAGTGAAACCTCGGTATACTATGTTGGAGTTCAAAAATCAACTGAAACACGGTCAACTCCAGCAACCTTTGCTGGATTTTGAAGCTTTGGCAAGTAGAACTCTAGTAAAATGTACTAGAGGTCAAAATTTGCTTTACAGAAAAAACTCCAACATAATATATTGGGGTTCAGTGCTAATAAAGGTGATATCCCGGCATACTATGCTGGAGTTTATAACTTTTCTCAAATATTGATACCTTTATCTCTATATTTAACCTATTTCAAGATCATTATATTTTTCATCTTTTCTGTATGTTGTAGAAGCTTTAGAATAATTTTATCACTTTTGATGATTTTGATTTCTTGTACAGACACAAAATAAATGCATCTGAATTTCTGATGGCTAGTGGATAACTTCTTATTCAGAACCTTGAACTTCTTTTACTGGTGGAAGCTTTGAAGCTCTTGATAATATTGCATTATCTTTATCATTCATTCTTTAAATCATTTTAGTTAGTTAAAGTCACAATCATCTTCCTCAAAATAACATGAACGAATAACTAACAAGCAAGCAAGAGAACAAGGGTGCAAATAGAGCAAACGAAAACTTTAGAGCAAATTGAATGAGATAGGGATATTCCGGGGCTATGGGATTAGAGTCTGTCCTATTGAGTTTTTCTGGTTGATTCAACTACTTATAACTAGTTTAGTTTAGACATTAGTTGGTCATAAATCCTCGAGGGAATGATACTTTTTTATCACTTTATTACTTGTCGATCGCGTATAATTGTGTGTGCATTGGCTCTAGCAAATTTTTGGCGTCGTTGCTGGGATTTAGATATTGGAGACTTGTCTGAAATAAGCTTTTATTCGTTATCTGTTTGAGTTTTAATTTTTTTGTTGTTTCTACTTCTACAGGTGTTCACATTGAATACTATGGAGAAGTGGAAGCTTGAACGACCTTCCTCGATAGTATCCTGAACCTGAAAAACTATTCCATTAGTTAAAGAGGAAAGCTAAAGCAAGAGCTAGAACTGCAGAGTAGGGTAGTCCAACCACAGCCAATAGAGATGGCAGAAAACGGTGAGCGATCGGTGATAGAGACTGCAAGTCCTAATCTTGCAAACATGACTCAGGCTATTGTAAAGCCTGTCATAACTGGTTGTTATTAGCATAAGCACTGCATGTTGTAGCTTATTCAGTCCACAGAGGCATATAGAGAACTTTTAGAAATTACAGATACTTAAAAATATCTGAATGTTTCCAAGCACAATGTCAGACTGACTTTGTTTCCCTTTTCTCTGTTGGGGGAAGCAAAAGGAGCCAGCTAACTCCATTCGCATGGGGCATGATCTAGCAAGGAAATTTGTGATCAAGTTCTTCCCACAAAGAAGACTAAGTCATTGAGGAGTCAGGTTTTAACAAGGGGATGGTGAGACTCTGTGTTAAGCTTCGGAAATATACAAGAAGCTTCTCAAATATTTCACATATCACTGTCAGACTGATGAGGTGTTGGGTCATGCATTGGTTGATGGATTAGAGGAGTCTTCCAAATTGAATCTCGACTCAGCCTGTAGAGGGGGTTGCATGTGAAAACCTTATAGATAAATCCATATTCTCTTGAATAACTTCACTGCGAATGATTATAATTAGCAAGGTGATGGAGAATAGAGAATAATGATAAAACAAAGGGTAGCAGACACACTCGAGCTAGATGAGAATTCATCCATGAAGGGAGATATGGCTACATTGACAAAAGGTAACTAAGCTGGCAATGGATCAAATGCATCAGATGTAGCATGTGCAAAAGATGGCTATATGATGTGAGATTTGTGGAGAAGGTCACACGTGTGACCTGTGCCAAGTTAATCCAAAATCTATTTATTATGTGGGACAACAAGGTTGAGGCCCGATGAACCAAAATGCCCAATACGGGAACACGTATAATCCCAGTTGCAGAAATTACCCGAACATCACATAGGGTGGAAAACAATCAAGTCAAAATCAGTATAGACCCTAAGAAAATTGTAACCAGCCCCAAAATCCACCTCAACAAGTAGAGGAAAGCACAAACGAATTTTTTAAGCACTCTTGCTTAACAATCAACAACCGAGGACTAATTTTTGAAATTTAAAAAGACAAGTCGGGTAGTTAGCTGCTAATAAAAACAATAGACGCTAGAGCTCTCCCAAGTGGTACTAAGAAAAATCCTATAGAACAAGTGCAAGCAATCACTTTGAGAAGCGGGAGAGAATTGGAAGAGCTTCCCCCTAAAGAGTCTGTACCTAAAAGAGAGCTGGTAGTTAAGCCAATAAAAGAAACAGAAAAGAAGGATGATAATCAAAGGCATCAGATAGATGCAAGGCCATCACCACCTTTTCCGCAAAGACTGCAGAAGCAGAAAGATGATGCTATGTATGAGAAGTTTTTCGATATTTTGAGCTAGGTACGTGTGAATATATCTCTAGTGGAAGTGTTGTAGGAAGTGCCTAAATGTACAAAGTAACTTAGAGACATTGTGGCAAACAAGTGGAGACATGCAGAATTTATGACAGTTGCACTTACTGAGCAGTACTATGCTAGAGTACAGAGTAAGCTTCCTCAAAAGCTGAAGGATCCCGAATGTTTTATGATTTCCTTGGACATTGGGAAACATGAGGTTGGCAGAACCCTATGTAATTTGGGGGAAAGTATTAATTTGATGCTTTTATCTACTTTCAAGTAACTTGATGTAACGACCCGACTGGTCGTTTTGAGCGATTGCGCCCAGCTCAACAGTTTGAGGTCGAGAGCAGCTTCACATTATGCATATTAACTTGCGTGCATGGTTGAAATCAGTTAATGGATGATTCAGAGTCGAATTGAAAGAAGGAAACTAGCTTTGGAAGTTTAAACGGTGAGAATTTGACTGGAATTGGACTTTTGGGTAAACGGCCCCGGAATGGATCATGGATGATCTCAACAGCTTTGTATGGTGATTTTGGACTTAGGCGCGCGTCCGGATTCGGATTTGGAGGTCCGTAGGGTAAATTGAGGCATTTCGGCGAAAGTTGGAAAAGTTGAAGTTTGGAAAATGGAGAAGTTTGACCCATAGTTGACATTTGTGATATCGGGGTCGGAATGCGATTCTGAGAGTTGGAGCAGCTCCGTTATGTCATTTTGGACTTGTCTGCAAAATTTGGCGTTATTCCGAGTTGAATTGATAGGTTTCGGCATGAGATTTGATATTTGAAGATTTGGAAATTCATAAGTTTGATTTTTGGTTTGATTCGTTGTTTCGGTGTTGTTTTATGTGATTTGAAACCTCGAGCAAGTCCGTTTTAGGTTATATGACCTGTCTGTGTGATTAGACAGGGTCCCAGGAGCCTCGGGTGTGTTTCGGATGGGCTACGGGTCATTTGTCCCTATGTTTGAACTGTTGTTCTGCTATCTAGTATTTTCTTCTATGCGATCGCATAGGCGTAGCAGCGATCGCGTAGTACAATGTTAACCTGCCATCTTTTCCTTCTATGCGATCGCATTTATTCGTTCGCGATCGCATAGCACAAATTTGGTCAGCAGCATTTTCCTTCTATGCGATTGCATTGATTTGTCCGCGATAGCATAGCACAAATTTGGACAGCAGCATTTTCCTTCTATGCGATTGTATTGATTTGTCCGCGATAGCATAGCACAAATTTGGACAGCAGCAATTTCCTTCTATGCGATTGCATTGATTTGTCCGCAATAGCATAGCATAAATTTGGACAGCATCATTTTCCTTCTATGTGATTGCATTGATTTGCCTGCGATCGCATAGAACATTTTGGACCAGTAGCTATTTTCTTCTACGCGATCGCATCACTTCTCCCGCGATCGCAATGAACAAACAACTGGGCAGACAGAAAATATTCCAAAATCGAGGGTTACACCATTTTTATCATATTTTGACTTCTAGAGCTCGGTTCTTGGCGATTTTTGGTGGGTTTTTCACGAAATTCGATTGGGTAAGTGTTCTTCAACTAGAATTAAATATATTCCACGAATTTGTCTTTATTTTTATCATTTAAATTGTGTTTTGGGTTGGGAAAGAGTTGGTTTTTGAAGAAAAATTTCAAAATGAAAAATCATGATTTGAGGGACCAAATGGTATCGGAATTGGATAAATTTTGTATGGTTGAACTCATTTTGGAATGGGTGATCGGATTTGTAAAATTTGACGAGTTCCAAGGTGCGGGCCCGGGGGTCGACTTTTGGGTCGATTTTTACATTTTTGTAAAGATTGAAACTTTATTCTTCGGAATAGTTCCTTATTCGATTTATGTGTGTTTTGGAGTTGTTATAGTTGGATTTGAGCTGTCCAGAGGTCTTTTCGCCCGAGAAGTCCATTTTAGAGTACCGAGCTGTCGTCTTTGAGGTAAGTATCTTGCCTAACCTTGTGTGGGGGACTTCTCCTTAGGAATTGAGTCTTCTATGTTAATTGTACTCCATGCATGCGAGGTGACGAGTGTGTGCTCGGACTTATTTGTGGGAAATTTGCCTCTAGGGTTCTTAGGTCCTTATGTGGAAACTATCATGTTATGATTGGGTTTCCTAGTTGCTTAAATTGCCTATATATGCTCCATATGACGTTGTTAGCTTTCCTTTAATTCTCACGTGTTACATTGACCCTTAATTGTCTTGATTGAAGTGATTGCTTTCCTTATTGTTTTGATACTTCTTGATTGTGAGTTCCTCTATGACTTCGTGCGAACATGTTACAGGTCCAATTGTTGTGGTTACCGGTGTAGTTATCACGTGCTTATTATGTCTTGTTGTTTTGTTGAGGTT
The DNA here is from genome assembly GCF_001879085.1 of Nicotiana attenuata. NCBI lineage: Eukaryota > Viridiplantae > Streptophyta > Magnoliopsida > Solanales > Solanaceae > Nicotiana > Nicotiana attenuata. The sequence continues at coordinate 14,153 of NW_017671058.1, read as the reverse complement.
ATCGTGCTTCTTGGTTTTACCGTGACCCTTATTATGTACTTGTTAATTCCCTTGCCGGGATGGTTTTGCTTATGATATTGTTTCCCTAGCCGGGATATTGTTGTTATATTATTTATCCCTTGTCGGGATGTTATTGTTTATGATATTGTCTCCTTTGCCGGGATGTTGTTGTTATACTCTTGTTCCCTTGCCGGGATTCTTTTATGATTGATGATTATTTATAAATGGGAGCGGGTTGCACGCCTGCAACGAGATATCTGAAATAGGAGCGGGTTGCACGCCTGCAACGAGATATATACAATGGGATCGGGTTGCACGCCTGCAACAAGATATATGAAATGGGATCGGGTTGCACGCCTGCAACGAGATATGTGAAATGGGATCGGGTTGCACGCCTGCAACGAGATATATGAAATGGGATCGGGTTGCACGCCTGCAACGAGATATATTGTAACGACCCGACCATTTGTTTTGAGCTTTTGCACTTTGATCGCCAGTTCCCGGGCATGACTTGCCCCGTGTAATGTATTATGACTGATGTAGATCGTTGGTTTTGGTTTTCAGGAGAATCGGGATGAATTTGAAGGAACAGTCTCAGTTGAAAGCTTCGAATTTGAAAGGTTTGACCAAGGGTTGACTTATTTGTATATGAGCTCGGATAGGAATTTTTATGATTTGGTTAGCTTCGTTAGGTGATTTATGACTTAGGAGCGTGATCGCAATTGGTTTTGGAGGTCCGGTGTAGAATTAGGCTTGAATTGGCAAAGTTGGTATTTTGGCGAATTCCGGTTGATAGGTGAGATTTTGATCCGAGGGTCGGAATGAAATTCCGAGAGTTTCTGTGGCTTCATTATGTCATTTGTGATGTGTGTGCAAAATTTCAGGTCATTCGGATTTCGTTTGATCGGGTTTTTGATCGAAAGCGAGTTTCGTAAGTTCTTGGCAAACTTAGGCTTGAATTCGATGAGAATAGATGGTTTCAGTGTTGTTTGAGGTGTTTTAATGATTGGAACAAGTTTGAATGATATTTCCGATAATAGTTTGGGCTGAGCATCATGTTTATTGTTGCCCGAGTGGCTTATGTGATTTTGTTGACTGAGTTAGGCCGAGGGCCTATATTGTGAGGATACTTTTGGATCGGGCTGCACGCCGCAGCAATATATATATATATATATATATATATATATATATATACATACATACATACATATATATACGGATCGGACTGCACGCCGCAGCAGTGTTATACTGATACTGGTATGAGGCCAAGGGCCTATATTTGATGCCACGAGATGGCTTGATATTGCACTTGGGCCGTAAGGGGACCCTCCCGGAGTCTGCACACCCCCAGTGAGCGCCGTCGACGATAAATGGATCTGGCTGCACGCAGCAGCGATATGTGGATCGGGCTGCACGCCGCAACGGTACTAGTACTGTTCTATGTGTTTACTTTATATCATTTGTCTGCCATTATCTGTTATCTGTGTTACTTCACGGGGTATCTACCTGATCGCTTGGCATTGTCTGTTGAGTGAGTGTTGTGACCGAGGGGCGGATTTCTATGCTTATCTGCACTAGTTGTTTTGCATTTATTCGCATAACCGTTGAAAAGGTCATTTTCAAAAGAGGTTTGAACTGAGCTAAGATGTTTTCTAAAGATTTCACAAATTCACTGCTTTTTCTCAAGGGGTTTTATACTGCTTCAATACAGCATGATGATTTGCCTTACGTGATTTCTTACTGCTCAGTTATTATTTACCTTTATTACTTACTGAGTTGGAGTACTCACTTTACTCCCTGCACCTCGTGTGCAGATGCAGGTATTTATTCACCCGGTAGCGGGTTTTGGCTGATTGGAGGCAGAGCTATAGGACTTTAGCGAGGTGACTGCCAGCGTTCGCAGCACCGCTTCTCTCTCTGTTGTTCATTATTCCTGTTTAGTGTATTTTTTTAGACCTTGTAGTTGTATCTACACTCTTACAGATGCTCGTGACTTGTGACACCCTGATTAGGGTTGTGTTGGGTTGTATTTCTGCTAATCAATATTATTAAATCATATTTAGACTGCTTACTCATGTTTAACTATTTTTGAAAAGGGCGATAGGGGTTAATTGGCTGGCCTTGTCTTCACGAGAGGCGCCATCACGACCAGAGCGGGGATTTGGGTCGTGACATATGTGAAATGGGAGCGGGTTGCACGCCTGCAACGGGATATATGAAACGGGAGCAGGTTGCACGCCTGCAACGAGATACATGAAATGGGAGCGGGCTGCACGCCTGCAACGAGATATGTGAAATGGGAGCGGGTTGCACGCCTACAACGAGATTTATGAAATGGATCGGGTTGCACGCCTGCAACAAGATATGAAATGAAAGTGAAATTCTGTGTTTGTTTTCCTTATCCTTGTTAGTAATTGGATTTTGGTGCCGTGCACTTTCTGTTTGCTATGTTTATTTGTTGTTATCAAGTCAAGTGTTTTAACTGTTCAGATTCCTTTACCGCTGTGATTCTTTGTGAAGGAACCCCATCATGTTTTCAATACTTTGCCGTATTTATATACATATTTTTCAATACTTCAAATTTCAAAAATTGTTTCATCTTCAATTCATTTAGTTACTCAATTAAATTTTCTTAAGCTGTCTGAGGTTGTATTTTACTTAAAAATGGAATTTCTACTAAGATAATTTATTAAATTTCTTGTGAAAGGTAATATTTCATTCGATGTTGTACTTTAATTGAAAATAAAACTTTCTTTATTTAAATAATTTCTAAAAATAACTTCATCTTTTCTTGCTGAGTTCCTAATTGGTTTAGAAGTTGTACTCCACTTAGGTTATGTAAATCAGACTCCTTGAACATCTTAATTGTATTGGTTACAAACCCTATGAACCGAGTAACATGAGAGCATTGTTGTGTAAAGTGAGATAGAAATATGTGGGCACGAGTTGCCGGATGTGCTAAAAGTTTTGTCATTGAGGTTATGATATGAGACATCGAGTTTGAGATGGTTGGTAATTGTGCATCAAAAATGATATGACTTGTTGAGCTGGCATCGCCTTCCTTGTTTGAGTACATTTTTCTTTACTTGTCTGTGTTCCAGCTATGTTGGTGTTAATTTATCTGGTTATCTTTGTTTCCACCCGTGTTTCTCTATATTGTTTCTACTGATTGTAGTTTGTTCTTTCCCTGCTGTTGATATTACTATGTCATTTTTAGATTGTTAGTTTATTATCAAATCCTGTTCAATTTATTTGACCAGTAGGTGTCTGGAGTGTTCCTCGTCACTATCCCACTGAGGTTAGTCTTGATACTTACTGGGCACCGCCGTGGTGTGCTCATACTACATTTCTGTACATTTTTGTGTACAGATCCTGGTATTTGATCGATAGTAGTTGTGCGGGTCGTTGCGGTGGAGACTCAAGGTAAACCTGCTACAGCGTTCGCAGGCCTCGGAGTCACCTTCATTTGTACTTATTCCCATTTGTTCCTTTTATTTCGGAGCGTGATGTATTTATTTTGTATAACTACTCTTAGAAAGGCTTATGCCTTGTACCACCGGTTTTGGGAATTGTAAATTGTTAAGAGTTATTCAGATTAAAGTTAGCAAATATAAATGTTATCTCAGTTAATGTTAGGCTTACCTAGTTTAGAGACTAGGTGCCATCACGACTCCTTCGGAGGGATTTTTGGGTCGTGACAAGTTGGTATCAGAGCTCTAGGATCATGGGTGCTACGAGTCACAAGCAGGTTTAGTAGAGTCTTGCGGATCGGTACGGAGACGTATGTACTTATCTTCGAGAGGCTACAGAACTGTTAGGAAATTCCCCTTCTTTCATTCCTTATCGTGCGACTTTGATTCAGATCGATGCATATAACTTATGTTCCTTAACATCCACTTGTATGTAATATTACGCTCTCGTTGTCTGCTATGCGCCAGTGGTTCGTGATGCTACAGACAGGTTACGAGGGAGTCAGGGATGCTCAGACATTTTCTCAACGTGCTGTCCAGACTGGAGATACAGAGGTATTAAGAGACTATTCAGTTGTTTATATGGAGGCGCAGCGGAAGCATGGTAGGTGTTGATTGAGGATAGTTGGTGGTATTGGAGTACCTTGTGATTTGTGTTGTACGAGCTGTGAAAGTCAGCTCTGCGGATCATTAGACGTTGTTTTCTATGGCTTTACGCCAAGTGGAGTAGTCCATCAACGGCATTCAGACTGCATAGTCAGACTTGCGTCAGTTTCGGCCTGAGGTATATGTATGTGTGGTGTTGGTAGGTTCTCGGAATTTGTATATGACTAAGGCGTGAGATCTTGTACGGGACGATGTTGGGACTTTGATTGGGATTATTGCATATCGACTATCCGAAGAAATGGGTTAGCTTTGTGGTGTTGGGTCAGCATAGCGATGAAGTGATTGGTCCTTTGAATAGGAATTCTTTACCGGTATTTGTGGAAGCACTCTTGGATTGGACGGTTTGTGTGACTCGATTGAGTTGGGGAGGTGCAGTCCTGATGGCTTAATTGCGTGCGGGCGGATCTTGGAGGGTTCTCGATGGTTTGACTACGGCTTAAGTGGGTGTCTACTATGGGCGTAAGGAATATGTGGTGCATTGTGGCTTTCTCCTGAACAGGCATCAGAAATTAATGGGGTGTTAACATTGTTGGCTATCATATGTGAAGAGTGTGCATTTTGGAAAGGACCTTGAGTTTTGGTTTGCAGTGTGTGGGTGGTGGCATGGTGATTACTGGGTTTTGAGGCTTTCGAGGTTCATGTTTTGTTACGCCGCCAGAAACTCTATATGAGTGCTTCAGCATAGTGATAGGGTGTAAGTGTTATATCAGCCATTTGATTTGCGTAGTAGAGTTTGAGTATGGAAGTTTTGGTATTCCTGAGGTTTTGGGCTAGATGCCCTCATATGTGGACCATTTCCTACTGGCGGGTTGTGAAGAAACATTGAGGGTGAGGTAATTAATAGCATGCATGATTGATAGGTCGCTGTGGATTTTTGGAAAGGATATTTACCTATTTGGAAATAATCAGGAATTTGGGTTAGGGACTATTTGAAAGCTCAATGAGAATATGTATCTTGTATCAGATCAAGTTTGTGTGCTCCTGTGAGATTGTCATTATGGTTATGTTACCGGGCAGAATGAATTTTATTTGTGCCCCTAGCCTATGTTATGTGCTACTTTTTTATGTTGTGTTAGGCGATGAGGTTGTATGATTATACCCCACGCATGTTGTAACTCTATTCAGGCCTTACGGCGAGGCGGGCGAGATAGCCCCCGTGATGTTGATTTGCTCGTTGCACCATATATGTGCTTGCTTCTCTCATATTTTATTACTTCTATTCATTGTTCCCACAGTTTTACTTGTGCACTCTACTGTGCCTGATATCAATATTTATGTGATCAGTGGACTCGAGCATTTTGGCTTGATGAGTATTTGGGAGCGGGCTGCGCGTCGCAGCGGATGTTATGTGGGATACCCTTTCCTTGTGATTATTTGATGTTGCGTTTCCCTCTGTGGGACGATTTGATGAGCACTATACTTTTGTTGTTATACATGTGGTTCTCGTTAGAAAATTCTTATACCTTGTTTTTCTTTATTTGTGCTGCATAATTGAGTTATTGCTGGTTCAGTGTACGAGCTGTGTAGTGTGAGAATTTGTGTGTTTCCATGATGAGTCATCAGTTGGGCTGCTTGTATTGGTCGAGATGTGGTTCTTAGACCTGAGAGTGGTACTATGGTGTTGGGGGTGAGAAGTGTTTGAAAGTATGTGGGTGTTTCTGCTAAGATTTGGATAATGGCCTTGGCGGCGAGAGGGTTTCTTGACTTGTTAACTTCATAGGCGGCTATGAGTTCCCGCATGTTTCTTTATCATGAACATTGATGTGGAGGTCCCGAATAAGGATATATTTAATGCGAGGTGTGTTGCCGGCATCCAGGATGTTATTGGAGCAGCTATGGTGGTCAGAGGTTATTATTTTGGGCATTGAGTTGTGTGGAGCAGCATGTGATTGTATTTAGGATTGGAATATATTTTGGCTCGATTCAGCTTGTTTGGGTTTATATAGTGTAATGATGTGGGATTTGGATCCTATGATGAAACTCAGATGTTGAGGTTTGGGTTCTGTTCTAAGGTGATGGGCTAAGGAAGAGGTGAGATCTTCAGTTAAGTTGCATTGACAGTTCTGCTTAGGTTGGGTTACAGGGAATCACCCCCCCCCCCCCCCGGGAGTATGTATGGTTAGCTCATGCAGTGGCCCAATGGTTTTGGAACGACTCCAGGCACGTTCGAGGACGAACGTATGTTTAAGTGGAGGAGGATGTAACGACCCGACTGGTCTTTTGAGCGATTGCGCCCGGCTCGGCAGTTTGAGGTCGCGAGCAGCTTCACATTATGTATATTGACTTGCGTGCATGGTTTAATTTAGTTAATGGATGATTCAGAGTCAAATTGGAAGAAGGAAACTAGCTTGGAAGTTTAAACGGTGAGAATTCGATCGGAATTCGACTTTTGGGTAAACGGCCCCGGAATGGGTCGTGGATGATCTCAACAGCTTCGTATGGTGATTTTGGACATAGGCGCGCGTCCGGGTTCGGATTTGGAGGTCCATAGGGTAAATTGAGGCATTTCGGCAAAAAGTTGGAAAAGTTGAAGTTTAGAAAATGGAGAAGTTTGACCCATAGTTGACTTTTGTGATATCGGGGTCGGAATGCAATTCCGAGTGTTGGAGCAGCTTCATTATTTCATTTTGGACTTGTCTGCAAAATTTGGCGTTATTCCGAGTTGAATTGATAGGTTTCGGCATGAGATTTGATATTTGAAGATTTGGAAATTCATAAGTTTGATTTTTGGTTTGATTCGTTGTTTCGGTGTTGTTTTATGTGATTTGAAACCTCGAGCGTGTCCGTGTTAGGTTATATGACCTCTTTGTGTGATTAGACGGGGTCCCGGGAGCCTCGGGTGTGTTTCGGATGGGCTACGGGTCATTTTTCCCTATATTTGAAATGTTGTTCTGCTATCTGGTATTTCCTTCTATGCGATCGCATAGGCGTAGCCACGATCGCGTAGTACAATGTTAACCTTCCATAGTTTCCTTCTATGCGATCGCATTTATTCGTTCGCGATCGCATAGCACAAATTTGGACAGCAGCATTTTCCATCTATGCGATTGCATTGATTTGTCCGCGATAGCATAGCACAAATTTGGATAGCAGCATTTTCCTTCTATGCGATTGCATTGATTTGTCCGCGATAGCATAGCACAAATTTGTACAGCAGCATTTTCCTTCTATGCGGTTGCATAGATTTATCCGCGATAGCATAGCATAAATTTGGACATCAGCATTTTCCTTCTATACGATTGCATTGATTTGCCCGCGATCGCATAGAACATTTTGGGCCAGTAGCTATTTTCTTCTACGCGATCGCATCACTTCTCCCGCGATCGCAATGAACAAACACCTGGGCAGACAGAATATATTCCAAAATCGAGGGTTACACCATTTTCATCATATTTTGACTTCTAAAGCTCGGTTCTTGGCGATTTTTGGTGGGTTTTTCACGAAATTCGATTGGGTAAGTGTTCTTCAATAGAATTAAATAAATTCCACAAACTTGTCTTTATTTTTATCATTTAAATTGTGTTTTGGGTTGGGGAAAGAGTTGGTTTTTGAAGAAAAATTTCAAAATGAAAAATCATGATTTGAGGGACCAAATGGTATCGGAATTGGATAAATTTTGTATGGTTGAACTCATTTTGGAATGGGTGATCGAATTTGTAAAATTTGACAGGTTCCGAGGTGCGGGCCCGGGGGGTCGACTTTTGGGCCGATTTTTACATTTTTGTAAATATTGAAACTTTATTATTCCGAATAGTTCCTTGTTCGATTTATGTGTCTTTTGGAGCTGTTATAGTTGGATTTGAGCTGTCCAGAGGTCTTTTCGCCCGAGAAGTCCATTTTAGAGTACCGAGTTGTCGTCTTTGAGGTAAGTATCTTGCCTAACCTTGTGTGGGGGACTTCCCCTTAGGAATTGAGTCTTCTATGCTAATTGCAGTCCATGCATGCGAGGTGACAAATGTGTGCTCGGACTTATTTGTGGGAAATTTGCCTCTAGGGTTCTTAGGTCCTTATGTGGAAAGTATCCTGTTATGATTGGGTTTCCTAATTGTTTAAATTGCCTCTATATGCTCCATATGACGTTGTTAGCTTTCCTTTAATTCTCACGTGTTACATTGACCCTTAATTGTCTTGATTGAAGTGATTGCCTTCCTTATTGTTTTGATACTTCTTGATTGTGAGTTCCTCTATGACTTCGTGCGAACATGTTACAGGTCCAATTGTTGTGGTTACCGGTGTAGTTATCACGTGCTTATTATGTCTTGTTGTTTTATTGAGGTTATCGTGCTTCTTGGTTTTTCCGTGACCCTTATTATGTACTTGTTAATTCCCTTGCCGGGGCGTTATTGCTTATGATATTATTTCCCTTGCCGGGCTATTGTTGTTATATTATTGTTCCCTTGCCGGGATGTTATTGTTTATGATATTGTCTCCCTTGCCGGGATGTTGCTGTTATACTCTTGTTCCCTTGCCGGGATTCTTTTATGATTGATAATGATTTGTAAATGGGAGCGGGTTGCACGCCTGCAACGAGATATCTGAAATAGGAGCGGGTTGCACGCCTCCAACGAGATATATGCAATGGGATCGGGTTGCATGCCTGCAACGAGACATGTGAAATGGGATCGGGTTGCACGCCTACAACAAGATATATGAAATGGGATCGGGTTGCACGCCTGCAACGAGATATGTGAAATGGGATCGGGTTACACGCCTGCAACGAGATATATAAAATGGGATCGGGTTGACGCCTGCAACGAGATATATTGTAACGACCCGACCGGTCATTTTGAGCTTTTGCACTTTGATCGCCAGTTCCCGGGCATGACTTGCCCCGTGTAATGTATTATGACTGATGTAGATCGTTGGTTTTGGTTTTAGGAGAATCGGGATGAATTTGAAGGAACAGTCTCAGTTGAAAGCTTCGAATTTGAAAGGTTTGACCAAGGGTTGACTTATTTGTATATGAGCTCGGATAGGAATTTTTATGATTTGGTTAGCTTCGTTGGGTGATTTATGACTTAGGAGCGTATTTGGAATTTGGATTAGATGTGGATGGAATAGTAGGTAATTCGCTAACAAAAGTTTGAAGAGCTTCATTGACTTGAGAGGCAATAAATTTTTGCAAAGCCTCATTCATGGTTTCAACATTTTCGAATTGAGCCTGTACATCTGTGTGAGATCCATCAGGAGTGCCTTCATAAGACCGTCGTAGGGAGCCTCGTGGAGAACCTTGTGGAGAGCGTCGTAGAGAGTCTCCCTGAAGTTGTTGGATTGTTTGAATTTCTGGGTTTCCTCGTAGTGTTGTCATTATTGTTCGACATGATTGATGCAATCAAGAAATTAGGTTGAGATATACTTGATTATCAGATTCCCGGTAACGGAACCAATTTGTTTAACCAAAAACTAGTATTTTAGTCAAAGCTAGAATTTAGAAGAATCGGGTTACTGATAATCGAAAAAGTAAATAAAGAAAGAAATTTTAGAGTAACCAAGTATGAAAGCTGGTAAATCAAAGTATATTCCAATAGTCACCTCCCTCTACAATTGTTTGTTTCTTCCCTTTT
>NW_017671058.1:0-2957 GCF_001879085.1 Nicotiana attenuata | reverse complement strand
TTTGTCATTTTATGGTTTATGTTACCAGGCAGATGATTTTATTGTGCCCCTAGCCTATGTTATGTGCACGTTTTTTTATGCTGTGTTAGGCGATGAGGTTGTATGATTATACCACACGCATGTTGTAACTCTGTTCAGGCCTTATGGCGAGGCGGGCGAGATAGCCCCCGTGGTGTTGATTTGCTCGTTGCACCATATATGTGCTTGCTTCTCTCATATTTTATTACTTCTATTCATTGTTCCCACAATTTTACTTGTGCACTCTGCTGTTCCTGATATCAATATTTATGTGATCAGTGGACTCGAGCATTTTGGCTTGATTAGTATTTGGGAGCGGGCTGCGCACCGCAGCGGATGTTATGTGGGATACCCTTTCCTTGTGATTATTTGATGTTGTGTTTCCCTCTGTGGGACATTTTGATGAGCACTATACTTTTGTTGTTATACATGTGGTTCTCGTTAGAAAATTCTTATACCTTGTTTTTCTTTATTTGTGCTGCATAATTGAGTTATTGCTGGTTCAGTGTACGAGCTGTGTAGTGTGAGAATTTGTGTGTTTCCATGATGAGTCATCAGTTGGGCTGCTTGTATTGGTCGAGATGTGGTTCTTAGACCTGAGAGTGGTACTATGGTGTTGGGGGTGAGGAGTGTTTGAAAGTATGTGGGTGTTTCTGCTAAGATTTGGATAATGGCCCTGGCGGCGAGAGGGTTTCTTGACTTGTTGACTTCATAGGCGGCTATGAGTTCCCGCATGTTTCTTTATCATGAACAGTGATGTGGAGGTCCGGGATAAGGTTATAGTTAATGTGAGGTGTGTTGCCGGCATCCAGGATGTTATTGGAGCAGCTATGGTGGTCAGAGGTTATTGTTTTGGGCATTGAGTTGTGTGGAGCAGCATGTGATTGTATTTAGGATTGGAATTTATTTTGGCTCGATTCAGCTTGTTCGGGTTTATATAGTGTAATGATGTGGGATTTGGATCCTATGATGAAACTCAGATGTTGAGGTTTGGGTTCTGTTCTAAGGTGATGGGCTAAGGAGGAGGTGAGATCTTCAGTTAAGTTGCATTGACAGTTCTGCTTAGGTTTGGTTACAGGGAATCACCCCCCCCCCCCCCGGGTTTATGTATGGTGAGCTCATGCAGTGGCCCGATGGTTTTAAAAGGACTCCAGGCACGTTCGAGGACGAACGTATGTTTAAGTTGAGGAGTATGTAACGACCCGACTGGTCATTTTGAGCGATTGCGCCCGGCTCGGCAGTTTGAGGTCACGAGCAGCTTCACATTATGTATATTGACTTGCGTGCATGGTTGAATTTAGTTAATGGATGATTCAGAGTCAAATTGGAAGAAGGAAACTAGCTTTGGAAGTTTAAACGGTGAGAATTTGATCGGAATTGGACTTTTGAGTAAACGGCCCCGGAATGGGTCGTGGATGATCTCAACAGCTTCGTATGGTGATTTTGGATGTAGGCGCGCGTCCGGGTTCGGATTTGGAGGTCCATAGGGTAAATTGTGGCATTTCGGCTAAAGTTGGAAAAGTTGAAGTTTGGAAAATGGAGAAGTTTGGCCCATAGTTGACTTTTGTGATATCGGGGTCGGAATGCGATTCTGAGAGTTGTAACAGCTTCATTATGTCATTTTAGACTTGTCTGCAAAATTTTGCATTATTCCGAGTTGAATTGGTAGGTTTCGGCATGAGATTTGATATTTGAAGATTTGGAAATTCATAAGTTTGATTTTTGGTTTGATTCGTTGTTTCGGTGTTGTTTTATGTGATTTGAAACCTCGAGCGAGTCTGTGTTAGGTTATATGACCTGTTTGTGTGGTTAGACGGGGTCCCGGGAGCCTCGGGTGTGTTTCGGATGGGCTACGAGTCATTTTTCCCTATGTTTGAACTGTTGTTCTGCTATCTGGTATTTCCTTCTATGCGATTGCATAGGCGTAGCCGCGATCGCGTAGTACAATGTTAACCTGCCATATTTTCCTTCTATGCGATCGCATTTATTCGTTCGCAATCGCATAGCACAAATTTGGATAGCAGCATTTTCCTTCTATGCGATTGCATTGATTTGTCCGCGATAGCATAGCACAAATTTGGATAGCAGCATTTTCCTTCTAGGGTTACACCATTTTCATCATATTTTGACTTCTAAAGCTCGGTTCTTGGCGATTTTTGGTGGGTTTTTCACGAAATTCGATTGGGTAAGTGTTCTTCAACTAGAATTAAATATATTCCACAAATTTGTCTTTATTTTTATCATTTAAATTGTGTTTTGGGTTGGGGGAAATAGTTGGTTTTTGAAGAAAAATTTCAAAATAAAAAATCATGATTTGAGGGACCAAATGGTATCAGAATTGGATAAATTTTGTATAGTTGAACTCATTTTGGAATGGGTGATCGAATTTGTAAAATTTGACGGGTTCCGAGGTGCGGGCCCGGGGGTCGACTTTTGGGCCGATTTTTACATTTTTGTAAATATTGAAACTTTATTATTTCGAATAGTTCCTTGTTCGATTTATGTGTCTTTTGGAGTTGTATAGTTGGATTTGAGCTGTCCAGAGGTCTTTTCGCACGAGAAGTCCATTTTAGCGTATCGAGTTATCGTCTTTGAGGTAAGTATCTTGCCTAACCTTGTGTGGGGGACTTCCCCTTAGGAATTGAGTCTTCTATGCTAATTGTAGTCCATGCATGCGAGGTGACGAGTGTGTGCTCGGACTTATTTGTGGGAAATTTGCCTCTAGGGTTCTTAGGTCCTTATGTGGAAAGTATCCTGTTATGATTGGGTTTCCTAGTTGCTTAAATTGCCTCTATATGCTCCATATGATGTTGTTAGTTTTCCTTTAATTCTCACGTGTTACATTGACCCTTAATTGTCTTGATTGAAGTGATTGCCTTCCTTATTGTTTTGATACTTCTTGATTGTGAGTTCCTCTATGACTTCGTACGAATATGTTA
>NW_017671057.1:363870-370313 GCF_001879085.1 Nicotiana attenuata | reverse complement strand
AAATGGCAGTGGTTTTTGTTTTGGCTCAGTATTTTTAGTGGCAAGTTTTGGGAAAATCCTACCGGAGTAGTAGGTCTGTTGGTTTTTTTTTTACTTTTTGATGCCAGGTGTTTTCACGTATAAAATCTATGTGTTCTTTATTTTCTTTATTTTTATCGCAAACAGTGTAGTTGAACACATAGAAGAACCATGTCCTCTCTATAACAAGTGTTAAGCGAAAACTTGGGTACAACACCAAATTAACCCCCCCCCTACCCCTCCTTGTGTGGTATTGAATTATAAAACATCAGACTAAAATACCTATATAAGGTGAGTCACATTAGGATGCTATAAAGTACGGTTATGGAAGTATAGTATCACCCCTAGGTGGATCAATCTAATTACTCCAGATGTCCCCGGTAAGACGCGAGTCCTAGCGGTTTTGTTACATAAAAGATCAAGTTATCAGTGGTAGATGATGAATCAACATTAAGGTAAATCAACAGTAGATGGATAAAAGTTCAACAGTATGAGATAAGATTAGACCATCAATCTTAAGAATAAACAACGAGAGTAACCTGGAGTTTGTTGCAGTCCTCAGTAACGATAAATCAACGTAAGAATTATGGTATAGTATGACCTACGTAGATGCAGTAAAGTCATATGAATGGATAAACAGGTCTATGAAATAAGATATAGCCATATTCGCAAGCTCTAGAAAGTACCGAGCGAAGAACTTCAGTACACCTATAGATGCCTAGAGAGGCATCCTATTAAGCCTTGTATATGTTTACGAAGTAAGGCCAAGAGATTGGCTAAAAGCTGGAGAAAAAAGGAGAGAAGAGTCGTATAGGCACACTTACAAGGTCAGTATCATAGAGGCTGCATGATAGGAGGTAGCAACAGTTATGAGATTGGAAGGAATTTGATCACAAGTCATGGTATGGGAAAGAGGCCTAAATGGAAAGGAGAATATTAAAGTATTCGCAAGAGCTATGGGTTCTGAGAATGATAAGTGCATCAGCCAACATTCGAGGACGAATGTTCCAAAGGAGGGAATGATGTTACGCCCCGCAATATTACATTGTTATTACGTCCTGCAGTATTACATTACGACGATGTTGCACCCTGTAGTATTGTACGTTGAATTTTTTGTAAGATAATTGGCATCAGTCCATGGAAAGGATTCATCGGAGATTATAAGGATTATGCTATTTCAAATAAGTGTTGAGTAAATTCGTGAAGGTGAGGGGGGGAAGCAAGTCAAAAAAATTAATTTTTGTACAAGTTTTGCATGTTCGGATAAAATACGGCCGGAGCTAAAATATTCGGTATTAATGGCTAGTGTCATACAAGGTACCACATGACCATGATAGTAAGGTATGTGAAAGGTGAATAGTATTTTATGTAAGTCGGAATAATTCGTAATTAGGTGGATAATTTGTTAATTATTGGGTAATGAAATATTACCTAGTTAATTAATAATTAGTGGGGGTTAATTGAAAACTTTGGATAAATACCAAAGCAAGAACGTGTCAGCCAACCACTTTTTAACCAAATGACTCATAGTCATTTTGGTTAAGTGGCAAAATACTACAACACACTTCATTTTATATCTTGCATACAAGACACCTCACTCTAATTTTTTTGAATACAAAACAATGTTACATTTCAAACATGAACTTTGCACATTAGTAATAGGATCTTTACGAATTACTATTAAAGGAATGCTATAACAGATCATTGAATTCCTACGAGTTTCAACGATACCAACGAGAATTATTTACCTATTAGCCGCGTAAGATTTTGCGGTTCTAAAGGAGTACGGTGAAACCTTTTTCAAGAACATAATACGGATTTTTTTCTACTCCGGGTATGTTAAGGCTATCCCTTCTTTCTTTTCGGCTTGATCCATGTGATGCAAACGAAACGAGAAAATGTACAACTTCCACAAATGACTGTATTCGTAGAAATGCTAGAGATGACTATGTTCATGATTCTCCATGTGTTCTATTATTTTATCATCTATTCATGGGTCTCAGAAGATATGTAAGTTGATAAAGTTTACTTCATGACATTAATCAAGGTATAATGGTCATATGGCGTTCTGAGAGATTTTATTAGCGTACTTCTCATGCACTACATTTATTCATACATGTACATTTACCCATGACCAGATGACATTATATACGCGTATATATGTATATATATGTATATGGGATATGGGAAAAGGTTACGACGTTATATACGAACCACCACCTGATCAACTGGTATACGTTGATGATTTTGCCTACAGTGGCAGAGATGATATGATGGGATGCCCTCAGAGGCTTGATGATGTTATGAACACATGTACCAATGCACGACATAACATTCATACGCTTATGCATGACACTATAAGTATCTCATGATTTACAGAGTTATCCAGACTTACAGGTTGAGTCATTTACTCTATATATCTTCCATGTCTGTTATGTACTTATTTATGTGCCTTACATACTCGGTACATTATTCGTACTGACGTCCCTTTTGCTTGGGGACGCTGTATTTCATGCCCGCAGGTCCCGATAGATAGGCCGAGAGTCCTCCAAGTAGGCAATCAGCTCAGTGGAAGATGTTGCTGCGCTCCATTAGTTACTTGTTTGGTTAGTATGATTTAGACATGTATTGTTTTGTATGGTGGGACTCTGTCCCGACCTTTGTGAAAATTATGTATTCTTAGAGGCTTGGAGACAGACATCATGTACGTAAAAGATTGTATGGCCTTGTCGGCCTATGTTCAGTACACGAGTGGTTATTTTGGTCTTATAGGCCCGTACTTCATATGTATAAGTTTGTATTCCCTCATGCTTGACTCCGGTTCATTTACCTATGATAGAATGAAATGAAAGATACGTTACGTTGGTACTCAGGTTGAGTAAGGTACCGGGTGCCCATCGCGGCCCATCAGTTTAGGTCGTGACAGAGTAGCTGCAACCGGTTGGGCTGGTAGTGCCCCCGGTGTCTGAAGTCCCTGCATCACCTGCTATGGTGTACGGTCAGTGGGAGTGTGGGTACCTCCCCCGGCTAGAGAAGTGGCTGCTGCGGTCGAAACAGAAATCGCCTGAGCAAGGCTGGTGCACACAGTCAAAATCATAGCCAAAGCCTCTTGAAGGCCTGGAATCACGTCGGGCATAGCTGGTGCCTGAGCTGGCCCCACTGGATCAACTGTATCTGGTATCTGCTCCTGAGCTGGAGCGACTGGTAGGTCTGCAGGTGCTACTCTAGCTGTTGTACGAGCTGCACCATTGCCCCTACTCCGGCCCCTACCGCAACCTCGGCCCCTCGCGGCCCTAGCTGGTGGTACTGGTGGATGTCCATCCTGATCGCTAACACGTGTCCTCACCATCTGTTAGAGAATAGAGTAACTGAAGTTTACTTAGAGGAATCAACAAATCCGCATGACAAGAATACAAGAACGTGAAGATTCCTAAAGGTTCGACAACTTCTCAAAGATAAGTACGGACGCCTCCGTACTGATCCGCAAGACTCTACTATACCTGCTCATGACTAGGCAAGCCAACTACTCAACCATTTAAACACATCAAAAGCTTTGAAAAATACGGAAGCAGTTAAATTTAAGGAAAACTTTTAAAAAGAATAAAAATTTACAACTCAATACAAAATCTCTCCATAAACCAGGGCGTCACCGAGTACATGAGCATCTACATAGGGATATAATCTAATACAACGTCTAGAGAATAAAACTAAATCATAAAAAGGAAGATAAGGAGGGAGAGTCAAGGTCTGCGAACGCCAAGCAGCTACCTCGATAATCTCCGAAGATCTAAACTCCACAACTCAACAACCGACGTGACCGGAAGCACCTAAATCTGCACAAGAGGTGCCGGGTGTAGCATGAGTACAACCAACTCAATAAGTAACAAATCTAATCTTTGGACTGAAAATAGTGACGAACTCAACCGGTAAAGTTAAATATAGAAATTATAGTACAGAATGTGGACATGCTTTCAAGTTTGACAGTAAAACTCAATTCCAGTAAGATAGATCAATTTTGAACGATATGAGGAATATAATTTCTCTACATCTACATGCCAATGCACATGCTATATGTGATGCATAATGTTGAATGCCTCGTGTACTCACGCTCTCGGAATACTCAATAACTTAGTACTATATATGGCTAAACCAGCCCAGGGATGATCCATCGCAGAAATATATACATCAACTGACAGTTAGTCACTCAGTACTAGGTAGGGCAAATCCAGCCCATGGGGAAGATCCATTCGAGGTATAAATTATTTGGACTAAATCCATGTCCAGGGAAGATCCATCCCTCAATATAAATCAACTGCGTTCACAGGAGGTTTGTGCATACTCCGGAGGGGCTCTTTCAGTCCATGCGCTATCATATGCAATAACTAGGCATATATCAATAAAACATGCTGTGGCGTGCATCCCGATCCCATAAATATCACTCACAACCAGGCCCTCAGCCTCACTCAGTCATCAATCTCTCCAATCTCTCTCTCTCTCTCTCGGGCTCACAATGTCATGAATCTAGCCCATAAATGATGATATGATGTATCAATAAATAGCAACGGAGACTAAGATACTATATGTAATGAATGAATATGACGGAGTACAAAATTTCAATGAAATCAATATGTCAACAACAAGAAATGACCACAATGGGTCCCAACAATGCCAGCATATCGCCAAAACATGATCTCTAGCATGATCTACAGCTAAATTACTTTATCACATGATGAAAATACGCATATTAACATGGTAAATCCGCTATACAGTTCAATGGAATTGACCAAGTCACAGCTGTCACAGTGCACGCCTGCACGCCCGTCACCTGGCATGTGCGTCATCTCAATACCAATCATAGAGCACATAATTCGGGGTTTTGACCTCAAGACAAAGTTTAGAGGTGTTACTTACCTCAATCCGAGCAGGACTCTACTCCAACACACATTTGCCTCGCAAAACGGCCTCCAAAAACCTCAAATCTAGCCACAAACAATGTGATTACATCAACACGAGCTAAAGGAATCAATTCCATAAGAAAGTACTAAGTTTTTAATCAAAAGTCAAAAAAGTCAACTCAAAAGTTGGGCCCCGGGCCCAATTCTCGAAATCGGGCAGAAGTCACGAAATCCTAATATCTATTCAACTACATGTCCTACCATACCAAAATTAGTCAAATCCGATCACAACTCGACCTTCAAATCCTCAAATTATAGCTTATGACGTTCCTACAATTTTTCCCAAATTTCTATCTCAAAGTACTAATTAAATGATGAAAACAACGATATAGTCATGTATATTAATCAAATCCTAGTTAGAATCACTTATCCCGATGAATTTCTTGAAAAACCCACAAAAATCGCCAGCAACGAGCTCCCAAAGTCCAAATGTGAAAAACTACTCTAACCCTCATTTGTACAGTACACAATCTGACCTCCCATTGTGCTGACCGCACATTTTTTGTGTGGTCTTCCCATCCCAGGTTCCGCGGCCACAATTCCAAATTGTGCAGCCGCACTTCAACAGTAACTGCACTACCAAGCTTTAATAAATTGACCATAACTTTCTGTACAATTATCCAAATGATAAATGGTTTAACTTTCTTCCTTTCCCTTGCAACCCATTGCTAGAACAAAAATATACTCAAAGGGCTACAACTTTATTTTTCGATCATCTCAAAATTCCTTATAGACTAAAAGATATAAGCTTCCGAAGTCGGACCATCAAACCTGCAGATTCGCCGTTTTGCGGCCGTAAGAGGATTTCTGCGGTCTGCACATTTCCTCTGTGGTCCGCACTTATCCTCTGCGGTCCACACTTTTCCACTGAGTTCCGCACTGGAGGCTTTGCTTCAGCACTCTAAAATGTGCCCTCCGCACCTCAACTGTTCTAGAACATCATGAGAGTGTCGAAATGCCCAAACTCGTTCAAAACTCACCCTTAAACACACCCGAGCCACTTGGGACCATGTCCGAATATATCAACAAGTCCCGTAACATAAAATGGATCTAACCGAGGCCTCAAATCTCGTCCAACAACATAAATTCGACGAATCGCAACCAAATTCAAGCCTAATGAGAACTAAAGAATTCAAACTTCTACATTCGATGCCGAAACCTATCGAATCACGTCCGATTGACCTCAAATTTTGCATACAAGTCACAAGTAACACCACAGACCTACTCCAACTCCCGGAACTCCAATCCGTCCCCGATATTAAAAAGTCCACTCCCGGTCAAACTTTCCAAAAATTTAATTTTCGCAATTTCAAGCAAAATTCTACTACGGACCTCCAAATCAAAATATGAACACCCTCCTAAGTCCAAAATCACCCAACAGAGCTAACACAACCATCAAATCTCCATTCCGGAGTCGTTTACACATAAGTCAACATCCGATCAACCATTTCAACTTAAGCTTCCAACTTT
>NW_017671057.1:354643-363845 GCF_001879085.1 Nicotiana attenuata | reverse complement strand
CAGACTAAGTGTCTCAATTCATTCCAAATCCCTCCGGACCCGAAACCGACTACCCCGATAAGTCACTTAACACCTACAAAGCAAACAAACTGAGCCAGTAAATGGAGGAACGAGGCTATAACTTTCAAACGACCAGTCGGGTCGCTACACATAAGGACACCAAAAACATGTGAGATAATATATAAAAAGTTTCAAGAACCGAATAAATAAACATGCGAATATAATATTTATGACTGAAGAATATGATTTACGGCTAAGGCAAAAATTTCAACATGGCAAAACTAGCCCTATCATTTCAAAGTTAGACTAGGCATTATTTTAGCAAAAATAATGGCCCCTATTGAAGATAGATGTAGGAAGCACGACTTAGGATGGTTTGGCATGTGAGGAGGGATAAGCACAGACATCTCTTGGTAAGGAGGTGTGATGAGGTTGACATCAGAGGGCTTAGAGAGGTAGAGGCTAGGCCACGAAAAGAGTTGGAGTTCAGGTGATTAGCATGACATGGCGCAGCTACAGCGGACCTCTGAGAACATGACCACCGTAAGCTACTAGAAGTTGTCGATTTCGATGTAAAAGTTAGTCTGGAATGTATGTAGTATTATTTGATTTTGTAAAATTACTTATGTAGTGGGATTATCTTGACTAATTATTTTTGTTTATTCTTTTTTTTTTTTTTAACACTTGACTTATTCTTAATTTACTGTGTTTTTGTTTTTATGAATGTTTAATAGGCTGGTGTATTTCATGTCAAGTTATCTTGGTCGCTCGCTAACACGAATATTTCCTATTGGTTGAACATAATAAATTTGTAGTTTTTTGCCGATTATTTTAGCGGCATCCATATTTTCTGTCTTCCCGCGATAAGAGGAAATAGAAACGGTAATATACTAGGCGTGGTGATGATAATTTATAATACCAAGTATAATATGTATTATTAGATACCATTCTAGACGACTATGCGTTTTGTTTATCATTTCCAATCGGTATGATCCATTAATCACAACTTAGTGGTAGATATAAATGGATCAATTTTTTTCTGATTTTCCAGTTGGAGCATTAGTTAAAAAGATGGACTTTCTATAGGAGCCCGCCCATTGATTACACAGTGATTTGTATCACTACTTTAGCTACTTATAAGCGGCTTGGCCAGTTTACTCGAGATTCTCGAATTATTCCACTTTTTCTCATGTTAGCAATGTACAGTGGTTCAACTTGGTTTCATTTTCCGATCTCGGACCTATTTACTCCCGTCTCATCATGTGGGATTTTTAGAATTAATTCCTGTTATAGTCTAACTTACTATGACATGTGGTGATGTAAGAAACGTCTGTAATCAGCTACAAAAATTTATTTTGTACCACGGGGGGCGTTTCCGTTTTTCTCTTAATGGGAGTTGTTGGTGTTCTTTAATTGGGTTCTAATGAACCAACATTTTAAATTTTGAAACATCAGGGTTTAATCAGTCAGTATCCTTGGTTTTAGAAATAAATTCTATATTGATTTTATTGGCTTTTGCCTGTAACATCGCCCATTATCCCCCTTAGCTACACACATGGTTACCAATACCCATGGATAAGCACATTACTAGAGGTACTTGTATGCTTCTAGCCGCGAATTTATTAAGAAATGGGAAGGTATGATATTAATTCGATAATCAATAGGATTATTACCTCATGGCCCTTCTATTATCTTCTCCTTGTTTTGATGATTAATAGTTCAATACAAATAATGTCTATGCAGCTCAAACTATCTTCTGGCCAAACGGAATTTTTAAAAAAAAGAATGCCTAAGTCCTCTGATTCTCTCATGATGGGTTTCATAAATCTTTACTAGGAGATGTAGTTCCTACTAAACCGTAACGGACTTTAAGGTAGCCCTTTTACATATATTAATAATATCTCAATGGATTTATTTGGTGCATACTGTTTTTCTTTGGCGAGGAACGACTTATGATAGAAAATCCGCCTTGTTTCGTATCTAGTCCGATATAATCGTGTCTGGGAAAAATCAGCTATTCCAATGCCAAAAAATGTTCAGCTGGTCATGGTTTGATTCGAGTAGCTTTCGATGGCTCCCTTCTGTATAGTCTCACCAGGTATGTAGTGGCGTTTTGTTGCCGATAAATATTTGATATGAATCTTTTTTTTGAGAATTACATTTACTCGGCCAAAAATATCTTACATTCCAAAAATACTAATTACTTTTGTAATGGCAATTGGTATGATCATTAAACTCCTCATTATCAGTTTCATTATCATATGTACGCAGATTTTTTCTATGATTACAAAGTATTTAAATGCCCCGAAGGATTCTTTTTTTTGATTCTGGGCCCGCGAAGGAAGAGTATTCTTTCGAATCTTCCATAACTTTTTACCCTCATATAGGTAGGTATATACCCGGATTTCGTTCTTCGATTAGCAGTTGACAAGGTCGAAGTTAGTTCGTATCTAATTTTTTTTATGATAATTGGTGTACTGAAATAAATAAACTATGTTTGTTTTTGAAAAACATTCATTGAGACAATGAAAAAAGAAGACTTTTTTTTCTTCTCTTAACTCTTAAAGTTAAGTAAAAACAATGAAATGGAACTACATATATAGTGGTAGCAAACACCGTTGTGAATCGAAATAATTGTATTATGATTCACCGACGGTACCGCACTGCTTGGTTCATACAATGCGCCGCCCGCTCTTGTATTTGTAATAACTTGTCTTGAATTCAATTTAAATGAGTTGATGGAAAAGAACCATAACATCAACACCCAACTATTTCTAGAAAATAATGACCGCCCAAATAGCAGTATCCTAAATTTATTAAGAAAGCCTATAGACCGCCATACAAATGTCAGACAGGAATTTTGCTACCCTCGTGCAAATTCTATTTGTTCGAGATGTTAAAATTTTATAATTGCAAATACGAATTCCATAGTAATCAATAGTAAGTGCCCAAGGTTCTTTTGGGATCCAATTCCAATACGACCCCCACGCTTCAATTAGCCCATACGCCGCTCCAGAAAGGATTCCCTATGGTTAAAAAAGTAAATCCTAAACTAATTAACCCGATAACCAACTCCTAATAATCCACATTTGTTGAATCAATTGGGACCTGTAATAGGATTATTTATGCAGAAACATATAAAAGAAAGTATTTTTAGATGTAAACATTATCACCCCAGTAAAAATGACTCGTTCAAAAACCCATGTGACTCTTATAAAAAAAAGGCTGTACTGTTTTTTCTGGAAATCCTAATACACTTAGAAGTGGCTACTGAATAATAATGATTCCACATAAAAGGGCTGCATAGACCAATATCATCATACTTTACGGTGCAATTATTTAACCACTCGATGAACGTAGCAGTTCACTAATATCACAGTATTGTGTATTTCAGGTTAAGATCCCTGACGTAAGCAAAGGCCTTGGTAAAAATATTCACTAGGGCCAGTTATTTTACTTTAAAAATTAAAAACATTTTTTTGAAATACGGAATTATATGTAATAAGGGAAATCCATTGGAAAGGAAATTAATTATCATATAAATCGCTTAGTGGGAAATGTCCAGAAGAAATCCAACGATAACTAATAATCCTGTTATACAGAAAAAAAAGTAACTATTATGCCTTTGTCTGATGATTATGTATAGTTTTTACGATTTCATGACTAAAAGAGGTAATCAAATGAATTGTTAATTACCAATTGAAACGATCGAAAAGGAAATGTGACTTAATATATAGCTCTAAGGTTGAAAATATCAAAAATCTTAAAAAGGAAGGTTGTCCCTATAATTACCTAATTCTAAAAAAGCGAAATCGGGGAATTGATTATTATAAAGATCATATTTATCTTTTAGAAGGACGGTTATGCCGCCACTCGGACCTCGAACCGAGAAATTGCATTCATAAGCAACTGCTTCCTAAAGAGGCCAGCGTGGTCGTACCAATTATCACCTAATTAGCGCCTGGTCGTTGGAACTCATAAGAGCCTAGAGTTGAATAAGTCAATCGTCGAGATGGCAGGAGAGCGGATTTATTGCTTTAGTAATGAGTCATATAATGGATCAATAACAATAAATAAGTGTTGGTTCCAAGATAGGAACTGTGAAGATTGGCAACAAGGTTCATATATTTTAGATTTAGAGTTTAGCAGTCTTAGTTATTTTTTATGTAACCATGGGCACCTTTTCCTACATATTTTAGGTGCAATCTTCGCCAAGAATATTATACAGAGTTTTCCCTACTCCAGGTATGTTAAGGTCATCCCTTCTTTCTTTTTGGCACGATCCAAATTATACAGAAGAAACGAGTAAACGCACAATTTCCATAAATTACTCTATTCATAGAAATACTAGGGGTGTCTATATTCTTGATTCCCCATGTGAATTATTATTATCTTCTGTTCATGGGTCTCAGAATAATACGCAGTTGAAAAAAACTTATCCGGAAGGAATATTGAAATTATTACATATTTCTCATGCATTTCACTCACTTATACATGTGCATTGACCCATGACCAGATGGCGTTTTATACGCGTATATATGTAAATATATGTATATGGGATATGAGAAAAGGTTACGGTGCTATACACCTGATCAATTGGTATATGTTGATGATGTTCCCCACAGTGGCTGAGATGATATGATGGGATGCCCTCAGTGGCTTGATGATGCTGTGTACACCTATACTCATGCATGACACGTCATTCATATACACGTGCATAACATTATAAATGTTTCAGAGTTTACAAAGTTATTCTGAATTACAGATGGATTTCTTTATTCCATGTTTCATCTATTCCTTTTACGTACAGATTTTCATGCATTACATACTCAGTATATTTTTCGTACTGACGCCCTATTTCACGGGGCCTGCGTTTCATGCCCGCGAGTGCAGGTAGGCAAGGTGACGGTCCCCCTTCTTAGGATCCCTGATCAGCGAGAGTTGGCGTGCTCCACTTGACCCGAAGATGCTTTTGATTTTGGTACGATATGTGTATATATATATATGGGTATGACGTGGCTTAGTCCCGTCTTTGTACAGTTATATTTCTTTTAGAGGTTTGTAGACAGTATGTCTAGTTGGATAGCATGTGGCCTTGCCGGCTTCCAGTTTTGAGATGTATACTTGTCTACAACAGCCTTGTCAGCTCGCCCTACATATGTTGCACGTATATGTATGTATGCCCTTTTGGGCAGATTTCCTTCATGTACATTATTCTCGTAATTCAGCAGATGTTATTCAGGTTTATATCTTAGACGCATTCTTAGGGGCGTTTGACAGGTAGGACTCGGGCACTCATCGCGGCCCATCGGTTTGGGTCATGACAAAAGTGGTATCAGAGCAGTTCTATCCTAGGGTTGTCTACAGACCGTGTCTAGTAGAGTCTTGTTTATGGGTGTGTTGTGCACCACACTTATAGACAGGAGGCTACATGATATAGGATGTTATCCTCTCCTTTTATCTCAGATCGTGCGATACAAGAATTCTTGTTCCTAACGATATATTATATTTTCAGCGATGCCTCCAAAGAGTACGGCCGCCCAGAAGGGAAAGTCCGTGGCTGGTGAGACTACTAGTCGAGCGCCACGAGTTACCAGGGCTCGGTGAGAGTCTCATGGTGAGGTTCCATCTCAGACTTCACATCCCCCACCTTTCCAGAAGAGCCCCAAGAGGCACCAGCTCCAGCGCCCGCCCCTGTCCATTCAGTACCTCAGCCAGATACACCGGGTCAGAAGATGAGAGATGCCATCCAGCTATTAATCCAATTAGTAGCCGCACAGCGTCAGGAAATAGGTATTGGTCATGCAGATAGGTCCATCAGTACGATGGTTCATGACTTCATCAATTAGACCCTCCGGTATTCACTGGGGCAGATCCGAATGAGGACCCTCAGGTATTTATTGATAGAGTGCAGAGGATGTTACGAGTAATGAAGGCCACTGCGATTGAGTCAGTTGAGCTAGCTTCGTATAGACTCCGAGATATTGCAGTTAATTGGTATGAGTTTTGGGAATTGTCCAGAGGTGAGGATGCCCCTCCAGCAGTATTGCAGGAGTTTACAAAAGCTTTTCTTCGTCATTATCTGCCACCAGAGCTTAGACGGGCCAGAGTTGATAGGTTCTTGACCTTTCGGTAGGGTAACATGAGTGTTCGGGAGTACAGTCTTCAGTTTTATTCGTTGGCTAGGTATGCACCCACTATTGTATCTAAGATGGAGGATCGGGTTCACCGGTTCGTGATGGGATTAGAGCCTCACTTGCTTAACGATTGTATGTCGGTCTCACTTCAGTCAGACATGGATATTTCTCGTATTCGGGCATACGCTCAGGGATTAGAGGAGCGTAAATAGAAACAGAGGGCCGATCATGAGCATGATAAGGCCCAGAACAAGAGATCGGGTCCTTTTTGTGAGTTTCGAGGTGGTCAGAGGCAGCAGTACCCGAGGTATCCAGCCCAGACATCGGCTAGCACGCCCCCTCAGTTTGGAGGTATGAGATTTGATCGTTCCTTATATTGAGGGTCTGGTCAAAATTTTAGGGCCTCGGGTTCTCAGTATAGGGGTGAGTCAAATCAGATGAGGCCGTCCTTGCCACGATGTGCTCAATGTGGTAAGCAGCATACCGGGCAGTGCCGTATGGGATTATGTGTTTGTTATACTGGTGGTTATCCGGGCCACGTTATGAGGGATTGTCCGATGAGAGGTGATGCAAGCATAGCTCAGCCAGCGGGATCTGTAGCTGGTTTGTCATCATCAATACGCCCACCTGGGCAAGGTCCACAAGCACTAATGAGTCGTGGTAGAGGCAGAGGCAGAGCATCTAGCTCGAGCAGTCCTCAGAATCACATTTATGCGTTGGCAGGACGACAGGACCAGGAGTCATCGCCTGATGTTGTTACAGGTATATTATCAGTCTCATCATATGATGTATATGCACTGATTGACCCGGGTTGCACCTTATCATATGTTACTCCGTTAGTTGCTAGTAAGTTTGAAATAAAACCTGAATTGGTTAAACCTTTTGAGGTGTCTACACCTGTTGGGGACTCAGTGATAGCTAAGCGAGTATATAGGGGTTGCATAATAGTAGTTCATAGTCGACCTACCGTAGCGGAACTAATCGAGTTGGATATGGTAGAATTTGATGTTATAATGGGTATGGATTGGTTGGCTTCTTCTCATGCCAATGTCGATTGTAGATCAAAGATAGTCCGATTTCAATTTCCAGGGGAACCTATTTTGGAGTGGAAAGGTAATACGACGTCGCTGAGAGGTAGATTTATTTCCTATCTCAAGGCGAGGAAAATGATTAGAAAGGGTTGTATTTATCACTTAGTTCGGGTTCAGGATGTGGAAGTAGAGTCACCAACCATTCAGTCCATCCCAGTGGTTAATGAGTTCCCCGATGTTTTTCCAGATGAGCTTCTGGGTCTCCCGCCAGAGCGAGAAATTGAGTTTGCTATTGACCTACTACCAGATACTCACCCAATATCTATTCCTTCTTATGGAATGGCCCCCGCAGAGCTGAAAGAGTTGAAAGAACAACTAAAAGGACTTGCTTGAAAAAGGCTTTATCAGACCTAACACATCACCATAGGGAGCACCTATGTTATTTGTGAGGAAGAAAGATGGTTCCTTACAGATGTGGATTGATTATAGACAGTTGAATAAGGTGACGATCAAGAATAAGTACCCGCTCCTGAGGATTGACGATTTATTTGATCAGTTGTAAGGTGCCAAGTGTTTTTCAAAAATAGACTTGAGGTCCGGGTACCATCAGGTAAGGGTTAAGGAGGAAGATATTCTGAAGACAGCATTTAGAACCAGATACGGGCACTTCGAATTTCGTGTTATGTCGTTCGGTTTGACCAATGCCCCAGCAGTATTCATGGATTTGATGAACCGTGTGTTCAGGCCCATTTTAGATATGTTTGTAATTGTATTTATCGACGATATATTTGAGTATTCTCGTTCAGAGGTTGAGCATGTTGATCATCTGCGTACTGTGCTTAGAGTTCTACAAGAAGGGAAGTTGTATGCAAAATTTTCTAAATGTGAATTCTGATTGAACTCTGTAGCTTTCCTTAGGCATATCATTTCGGATGAAGGCATCCGAGTGGATACACAAAAGATTGAGGCAGTAAAGACTTGGCCTAGACCCACAACACCGACGGAGGTTCGTAGCTTTCTTGGTTTGGCAGGTTATTACATGAGATTTGTAGAGGGATTTTCTTCCCTTTCAGCACCTTTGACGATGTTGACTCAGAAGGGAGCAAAGTTTCAATGGACTGACGCTTGCGAACGGAGTTTCCAGGCTTGATGCTGCATGGTAAGGTTGTAGCCTATGCTTCTAGACAACTAAGAAAGGAAGAGAAGAACTACCCGACCCACGATTTAGAGTTAGCCGCGGTGATTCATGCACTAAAGACGTGGAGGCACTACTCGTATGGCATTCATGTTGATATCTATACAGATCATAAGAGCCTCCAGTACATCTTTAACCAAAAGGAATTTAATCTACATCAAAGGAGATGGTTGGAGATACTTAAAGACTATGACGTTGATATTTTATACCATCCGGGGAAGGCGAACGTAGTAGCCGACGCCCTCAGCCGTAGATTTGTGGGTAACCTGTCGTATTTACAGCCAGAAAAGAGGAGAATAGCCCATGAGGTTCATCCGCTAGCTAGTCTTGGAGTTCGGTTACTGGATTCAGGTGATATTGGAATTACTATTCAAGATACGACAACATCCTCTTTTGTAACTGAAGTAAAAGAACGCCAGTACGAGGATCCTATGTTAGTTCATTATTGGGATACCACCCTTCAGATGGAGAAGACACCGTTTGAAATTACAGAAGATAGGGTCCTCAGATATCAAGGACGATTATGTGTCCCTAATGTTGCAGGGCTACATAGGCAGTTTATGGGAGGAACTTACTATTATCTTTGTTCTATCCATCGAGGAGCGACAAAGATGTATAATGTTATCAAGGAAGTGTATTGGTGGGACGGAATGAAAAAGGACATAGCGGAGTTTATTGCTCAGTGCCTAACTGTCAGCAGGTTAAGATTGAGCATCAGAAACCCGGTGGGTTAGTTACTAGGCTATGGAGATTCCACTTGTAAATAGGAGTAAATCAATATGGATTTCATCGTAGGCTTACCTCGTACCCTAACGCGTAAAGTTGTATCGTATAAGGGT
>NW_017671057.1:334604-354034 GCF_001879085.1 Nicotiana attenuata | reverse complement strand
GGTGCAATCTTCGCCAAGAATATTATACAGAGTTTTCCCTACTCCAGGTATGTTAAGGTCATCCCTTCTTTCTTTTTGGCACGATCCAAATTATACAGAAGAAACGAGTAAACGCACAATTTCCATAAATTACTCTATTCATAGAAATACTAGGGGTGTCTATATTCTTGATTCCCCATGTGAATTATTATTATCTTCTGTTCATGGGTCTCAGAATAATACGCAGTTGAAAAAAACTTATCCGGAAGGAATATTGAGATTATTACATATTTCTCATGCATTTCACTCACTTATACATGTGCATTGACCCATGACCAGATGGCGTTTTATACGCGTATATATGTAAATATATGTATATGGGATATGAGAAAAGGTTACGGTGCTATACACCTGATCAATTGGTATATGTTGATGATGTTCCCCACAGTGGCTGAGATGATATGATGGGATGCCCTCAGTGGCTTGATGATGCTGTGTACACCTATACTCATGCATGACACGTCATTCATATACACGTGCATAACATTATAAATGTTTCAGAGTTTACAAAGTTATTCTGAATTACAGATGGATTTCTTTATTCCATGTTTCATCTATTCCTTTTACGTACAGATTTTCATGCATTACATACTCAGTATATTTTTCGTACTGACGCCCTATTTCACGGGGCCTGCGTTTCATGCCCGCGAGTGCAGGTAGGCAAGGTGACGGTCCCCCTTCTTAGGATCCCTGATCAGCGAGAGTTGGCGTGCTCCACTTGACCCGAAGATGCTTTTGATTTTGGTACGATATGTGTATATATATATATGGGTATGACGTGGCTTAGTCCCGTCTTTGTACAGTTATATTTCTTTTAGAGGTTTGTAGACAGTATGTCTAGTTGGATAGCATGTGGCCTTGCCGGCTTCCAGTTTTGAGATGTATACTTGTCTACAACAGCCTTGTCAGCTCGCCCTACATATGTTGCACGTATATGTATGTATGCCCTTTTGGGCAGATTTCCTTCATGTACATTATTCTCGTAATTCAGCAGATGTTATTCAGGTTTATATCTTAGACGCATTCTTAGGGGCGTTTGACAGGTAGGACTCGGGCACTCATCGCGGCCCATCGGTTTGGGTCGTGACAAAAGTGGTATCAGAGCAGTTCTATCCTAGGGTTGTCTACAGACCGTGTCTAGTAGAGTCTTGTTTATGGGTGTGTTGTGCACCACACTTATAGACAGGAGGCTACAGGACATATAGGATGTTATCCTCTCTTTTTATCTCAGATCGTGCGATACATGAATTCATGTTCCTAACGATATGCTATATTTCAGCGATGCCTCCAAAGAGTACGGCCGCCCAGAAGGGAAAGTCCGTGGCTGGTGAGACTACTAGTCGAGCACAACGAGTTATCAGGGCTCGTGGAGAGTCTCATGGTGCGGTTCCATCTCAGACTTTACATACCCCGCCCTTTCCAGAAGAGCCCCAAGAGGCACCAGCTCCAGCGCCCGCCCCTGTCCATTCAGTACCTCAGCCAGATACACCGGGTCAGAAGATGAGAGATGCCATCCAGCTATTAATCCAATTAGTAGCCGCACAGCGTCAGGAAATAGGTATTGGTCATGCAGATAGGTCCATCAGTACGATGGTTCATGACTTCATCAATTAGACCCTCCGGTATTAACCGGGGCAGATCCGAATGAGGACCCTCAGGTATTTATTGAAAGAGTGCAGAGGACGTCAAGGGTAATGAAGGCCACTGCGACTGAGTCAGTTGAGCTAGCTTCCAATAGACTCTGAGATGTTGCAGTTAATTGGTACGAGTCTTGGGAATTGTCTAGAGGTGAGGATCCCCCCCTGGCAATATGGCAGGAGTTTATAGAAGCTTTTCTTCGTCATTATCTGCCACCCGAGCTTAGGCGGGCCAGAGTTGATAGGTTCTTGACCCTTCGACAGGGTAACGTGAGTGTTCGGGAGTACACTCTTCAGTTTGATTCATTGGCTAGGTATGCTCCCACTATTGTATCTAAGATGGAGGATCGGGTTCATCGGTTTGTGATGGGATTAGAGCCTCACTTGCTTAACGATTGTATGTCGGTCTCACTTCAGCCAGACATGGATATTTCTCGTATTTAGGCATACACTCAGGGTTTAGAGGAGCGTAAACAGAAATAGAGGGCCGATCGTGAGCATGATAGGGCCCAGAATAAGAGAGCGAGGTCTTCAGGTCCTTCTGGTGAGTTTCGAGGTGGTCGGAGGCAACAGTACCCGAGGTATCTAGCCCAGCCATCGGCTAGCGCGCCCCCTCAGTTTGGCGGTAAGAGATTTGATCGTTCCACATATTCAGGGTCTGGTCAGAATTTCAGGGCCTCAGGTTCTCAGTATAGAGGTGAGTCAAGTCAGATGAGGCCTCCCTTGCCACGATGTGCTTAATGTGGTAAGCAGCATACCGGGCAGTGCCGTATGGGATTGGGTGTTTGTTATACTTGTGGTTATCTGGGCCACGTTATGAGGGATTGTCCAACGAGAGGTGATGCAAGCATAGCTCAGCCAGCGAGATCAGTAGCTGGTTCGTCATCATCAGTACACCCCCTGGGCAAGGTCCACAAGCACCAATGGGTCATGGTAGAGGCAGAGGCGGAGCATCTAGTTCAAGCAGTCCTCAGAACCCATCTATGCGTTAGCAGGGAGACAAGATCAGGAGTCATCGCCTGATGTTGTCACATGTATATTATCAGTCTTCTCATATTATGTATATGCACTAATTGACCCAGTTTCCACCTTATCATACGTTACTCCGTTGGTTGCTAGTAAGTTTGGAACAACAACTGAATTGGTTAAACCTTTTGAGGTGTCTACACCTGTTGGGGACTCAGTGATAGCTAAGCAAGTATATAGGGGTTGTATAATAGTAGTTCATGGTCGATCTACCGTAGCAGATCTAATCGAGTTAGATATGGTAGAATTTGATGTTATAATGGGTATGGATTGGTTGGCTTCTTGTCCTTCCAACGTTGATTGTAGAGCAAAGATAGTCCGATTTTAATTTCCAGGGGAGCCTATTTTGGAGTAGAAAGGTAATATGGCGTCGCCAAGAGGAAAATTTATTTCCTACCTCAAGGCAAGGAAGATGATCAGAAAGTGCTGTATTTATCAGTTAGTTCAGGTTCAGGATGTGGAAGTAGAGTCACCAACCATTCAGTCCATCCCTATGGTTAATGAGTTTCCCGATGTTTTACCCGATGAACTTCCAGGTCTTCCGCCGAGGGAGAAATTGAGTTTGCTATTGACCTACTACCAGATACTTCTCCAATATCTATTCCTCCCTATAGGAATGGCCCCCGCAGAGCTGAAAGAGTTAAAGGAACAACTAAGGGACTTTCTTGAAAAAGGTTTTATCAGACCTAGTACGTCACCTTAGGGAGCAACTGTGTTGTTTGAAAGATGGTTCCTTACGAATGTGCATTGATTATAGGCAGCTGAATAAGGTGACGATCAAGAATAAGTACCCACTCCTGAGGATTGACGATCTATTTGATCAGTTGCAAGGTGCCAAGTGTTTTTCAAAAATAGACTTGAGGTCTGGGTACCATCAGGTAAGGGTTAAGGAGGAAGGTATTCCGAAGACGGCATTTACAACCAGATATAGGCACTTCGAATTTCGTGTTATGTCGTTCGGTTTGACCAATGCCCCCGCAGTATTCATAGATTTGATGAACCGTGTGTTTAGGCCTTTTTTAGATCTGTTCGTAATTGTATTTATCGATGATATATTGGTGTATTCTCGTTCAGAGGCTGAACATGCAGATCATTTGCGTACTGTGCTCAGAACTCTACAAAAAGGGAAGTTGTATGCAAAATTCTCTAAATGTGAATTCTGGTTAAACTCTGTAGCTTTCCTTGGGCATATCATTTCGGGTGAAGGCATCCGGGTGGATACACTAAAGATTGAGGCAGTAAAGACTTGGCCTAGACCCACAAAACCGACGGAGGTTCGTAGCTTTCTCGGTTTGGCAGGATATTACAGGAGATTTATGGAAGGATTTCTTCCCTTTCGGCACCTTTAACAAAGTTGACTCAGAAGGGAGTAAAGTTTTAATGGACTGACGCTTGCGAACGGAGTTTCCAGGCCTTAAAGGACAAATTAACTTCAGCACCGGTTCTAACGCTCCCAGAAGGGACCGATGGTTATGTGATCTATTGTGACGCTTCAGGCATTGGATTGGGTTGTGTGCTGATGCAGCATGGTAAGGTTGTGGCTTATGCTTCTAGACAACTAAGAAAGCACGAGAAGAACTACCCGACCCACGATTTAGAGTTAGCCGCGGTGATTCATGTTCTAAAGATGTGGAGGCACTACTTGTATGGCATTCATGTTGATATCTATACGGATCATAAGAGACTCTAGTACATCTTCAAGCAAAAGGAATTGAATATACGTCAAAGAAGATGGTTGGAGCTACTTAAAGACTATGACATTGATATTTTATACCATCGGGGGAAGACGAACGTAGTAGCCGACGCCCTCAGCCGTAGATTTATGGGTAGCATGTCGTATTTACAGAGAAAAGAGGGGAATAGCCCATGAGTTTCATCAGCTAGCTAGTCTTGGAGTTCGGTTACTGGATTCAGGTGATATTGCAATTACTATTCAAGATACGGCAACATCCTCTTTAGTAACTGAAGTAAAGAAACGCTAGTACGAGGATCCCATGTTAGTTCATTATAGAGATACCACCCTTCAGAAGGAGAAGACACCATTTGAAATTACAGAAGATGGGGTCCTCAGATATCAAGGACGATTATGTGTCCCTAGTGTTGTAGGGCTACGTCGGTAGGTTATGGGAGAAACTCACTATTCTCGTTATTCTGTCCATCCAGGAGCGACAAAGATGTATCATGATATTAGGGAAGTATATTGGTGGGACGGAATGAAAAAGGATATAGCGGAGTTTGTTGCTCAGTGTCCAAACTGTCATTAGGTTAAGATTGAGCATCAGAAACCCGGTGGGTTATTACAGGCTATGGAGATTCCGACTTGGAAATGGGAAGTAATCAGTATGGATTTCATTGTAGGCTTACCTCGTACCCAGCGTAAGTTCGATTCGATATGGGTGATTGTTGATAGGCTTACAAAGTCAGCACATTTTCTGCCCTTTAGAACTACATATTCCTCAGAGGATTATTCAAGGCTTTATATTAAGGAGATAGTACGACTGCATGGTGTCCCTGTATCTATTATCTCGGATAGAGGAGCTCAATTTACAGCTAACTTCTGGAGGTCCTTCCAAAAAGGATTGGGGATTCAAGTAAGTCTTAGTACATCATTTCATCCCCAGACAGACAGACAGGCTGAGCGTACTATTCAGACACTGGAGGATATGTTACGAGCTTGTGTAATAGACTTTAAAGGTAGCTGGGATGATCATCTGCCGCTTATTGAGTTCGCATATAATAATAGTTACCATTCCAGTATTCAAATGGCTCCATATGAAGCTCTTTATGGACGAAAGTGTAGGTCGCCTATAGGGTGGTTCGATGTTGGAGAATCTAGATTACATGGGCCAGACCTGGTTCGGCAAGCCATAGAAAAAGTAAAGTTTATCCGGGATCGACTATTGACAGCTCAGAGTCGTCAGAAGTCATATTTTGACATACGACGACGAGATTTAGAGTTCAGGGTTGATGACTGGGTATTCTTAAAGGTGTCACCTATGAAGTGTGTGATGAGGTTTGGCAAGAAAGGTAAACTTAGCCCACAGTATATTGGGCCTTATAGGATCATTCGCAAAGTGGGCCAAGTAGCTTATGAGTTAGAATTGCCCTCGGAGTTGGAGTCTGTCCATCCAATTTTTCAGGTATCTATGTTAGGAAAGTGCATTGGCGATCCTACCCGAGTGGTTCCAACTGATGATTTACAAATTACAGAGGACTTGTCATAGGAGGAAATTCCGGTTGCCATCCTAGACCGATAAATCCGCAAGCTACGGAATAAGGAGATAGCCTCCGTGAAAGTACTTTGGAGGAACAACAATGTGGAAGAAATGACTTGGGAGGCCGAGGAAGACATAAAGTCTAGATATCCCTACTTATTTCCTCCTCTAGAGAAGGGTCCGACTGAGATGTCATGACCATAAGGTACGTGTGTAAATTCTTGTGTTGGTTATTGTCGTTGGTCATGTGAGGCCATTATCGTTATTCATAATTATGGTCCTGCGTGGCGTTGGGTTATTAAGCTTCTACGGAGAGAGTTGATAGTAGTGTTGTTACAAAGGCGACCCTGCCAACTTTATATAGATCACGGGGAATTGAACATTCGAGGACGAATGTTTCTAAGGGGTGAAGGATGTTACATCTCGCGTTTTCGTACGTTAAAAGTTTCGTCTTCAGTTAATTGACGTAGACTCTGGGATGAGATCATCTTGACGTTAACGTATTTACGCTATTTATAACAAGCGCTAAATAAGTGTTATGAAGGATAAAAGGGTATACGAATTAAAGAAAACAAGTTTCGTCAAACGTGGCCAATTTAGGATAAAATATGGGTCGAGCGATAATACCCGATAATTATGAACTAGTACCATGCAAGGTACCATATGACCACGGTAGTATAATGTAAAGTATATATAAAGTATATTAAAAATAAGTAGAATTTTAAGCAATTTATGGCAATTTTAAATTATGCGGGTAATTGGTTAATTACCGGGTAACGGGACATTGCCCAATTAACTAGTAAGTGAACAGAAATTACTAAATTACACGTGGAAAGAAGCCACAAATCAAGAAGTGACTAAGTAGTCACTTATGCCTAGGTGGCAACCTAAGCTTAAGAGGGAATTGATGACTATCAAAACAAGACTTATACAAGTCTTGTTACAATTCCATATGAAACAAAATGAGAATCCAAGGAAACGTTATCCATTCCAAAAAAGTAATGTCGTTCAAATGATTCATGGTTTGACGTCTAAGAGCTTCAAGGAACCAGAAGCAAATTTCGTTCCAATATTTCAAGGAAGTAGAAGCAATTTCGTCCATGAAAATTTCTAAGAAGTAGGGGCAAATTTCGTTCAAGAAAATTCAAAAAGCAGAAGCTTAAACCGATCCTTTTGAGTTCTAAGTTCAATCAACGAAGGTTTCCAACAGAATATTATACGGAGTTTTCCCTACTCCAGATATGTTAAGGCCATTCCTTCTTTCTTTTGGCATGGTCCAAATTATACTGAAAAAACGAGCAAACGCACAGTTTCCATAAATTACTCTATTCGTAGAGATACTAGGGGTGTCTATATTCTTGATTCCCCGTGAGAATTATTATTATCTTCTGTTCATGGGTCTCAGAATAATACGCAGTTGAAAAACTTCATCCGGAAGGAATATTGAGATTTTTACGTATTTTTCATGCATTTCACCCATTTATACATGTGCATTGACTCACGACCAGATGGCATCATATGCGCGTATATATGTAAATATATGTATATGGGATATGAAAAAAGGTTACTGTAACGACCCGGCCGGTCGTTTCATGAGTTACCGCTCCGTTTTCCCCATTTCTGCTTCTTATTGTCTTGTTCAGCTGTATTACGTGTTATCGGGTTGGTTGGCTCGGGTTCGGAGACGTTTTGGTAAGGTTTGAGACACTTAGTCTCTTTTGAGAAAGCTTAAGTTGGAAAAGTCAATCGGATGTTGACTTATGTGAAATAGGGCTCGGATGTAAATTCCGAGCATTCGGATAGCTTTGGGAGGTTATTTGGGACTTATGAGTGTGATCGGAACGTGTTTTGGAGGTCCGGAGTAGATTTCGGCTTGAATTGGCGAAATTGGAATTTAGGCATTTTTCGGTTGATAGGTGAGATTTTAATATAGGGGTCGGAATGGAATTCTGGGAGTTGCAGTAGGTCTCGTGTCATTTGGGATGTGTGTGCAAAATTTCAGGCCATTCGGACGAGGTTTGATAGACTTTTTTATCAAAAGCGGAATTCGAAAGTTTTAGAGTTCTTAGGCTTGAATCCGATGTGTTTTGGTTGTTTCGATGTTGTTTGAGGTGTTTTGAAGATTGGTATAAGTTTGGATGGTAGTATACGACTTGTTTGCGCTTTTGGTTGGGGTTTCGGGGGCCTCGAGGTGATTTCGGATGGTTGGCGGAAAGTTTGGAATTGGAAATGGCAGCTGAAGCTAAGTCTGCTGTCATAACTGCATCTGCGGTTGAGTGGGCGTAGGTGCGACCCTCGCAGATGCGGAAAGCAAGTCGCAGAAGCGGAATGGGCCAAGGGGAGATGGAACCGCAGAAGCGGCTAGGTGAGCCCACCTGCGGAAGCGCAGGTGCGGGTGTCTTATCGCAGATGCGGAACTTCGGTTCTTAAGTGAAAATCGCAGAAGCGGTGGCGCAGAAGCGTATTCTGGGCTGCAGGTGCGAAAAACCTGGGCCAGAAGGTATAAAAGAATTCCATCGCGATTTTTGAGTTATTCTTCACCATTTGCATGTGGGTTTGAGCTTGGGGGAGCTATTTGAGGAGCGATTTCAAGGGGATTTCATAGAGGTAAGGTTTTTGGAACCTAAACTCGTTTCTATGGTGTTATTTCACTGATTTGGCTTGGAAATTAATGGAAATTAAGGGTTAAAAATTGGAAACTAGGGCTTGAGATTGGAGACCTTTTAGCAAGGGCTTGAGGGGTCATTTGTAGTCGGATTTTAATACTTTTGATATGTATGAACTCGTGGGGAGATAAGTAGACTACTGATGTAAATTTTAGCGAATTTTGAGACGTGGGCCTGGAAGGGGGGGGGGGGGGTCGAGTCGGATCAATTTCGGGATTTTTTATATAATTTGATTATTTTCGCATGGGCTTCGTTCCCTTAGCTTATTCTAATGATATAATTCTGATTTTGGGTAGATTCGATGCGAGTTGAGGCCGAGGCGAGAGGCAAGGCATCGCGGAGTAGTATTTCATCCGGTTTGAGGTAAGTAACCATTGTAATTCTAAAACTGAGGGTATAAACCCCAGTATTTCGTATTGTTTTGATGAATGAGGTGATGCACATGCTAGGTGACGAGCGTGTGGGCGTGCACCGGTAGAGATTGTGAGTTGGTCCGTCCTATAGCGACGATTAAGACGCGTACTTGATTTGAAATCTTATGATATCACGTATTTTAGAGATTGATACTATATTATGGACTGTATGCCATGTTTGGGGCCTTGTGCCGACCTGTTGAGACCCTTAGGGGCATTTTTACTGTTTTCCTCACTCTATTTGTTTGAAAGCATATCCTCAGTCATGTTTTACCTGTTTATTGTGTAAACCTGGTTTTTATCACTCTGTTTCTTATAATATGAAAACTATTTAGGTTGAGTTCCCTTGGTTTTTGCTGTTATGCCCGAGTGGTTGTGAGGTTAATGACCGAGAGAGGCTGAGGACCTAATCGTGAGGATTATATATATATATATATATATATATATATATATATATATATATATATATATATATATTATGGATCGGGCTGCACGCCGCAACAATATCATATGTATATATTATGGATCGGGCTACACGCCGCATCGATATATATATTAGATCGGGCTGCACGCCGCAGCGATATGACGCTTGGGCTGTAGGAGCCCTCCGGAGTCTGTACACCCCCAGTGAGCGTAGTTGACTATAAACTATGGATCGGGCTGCACGCCGCATCGATTATTATGCTTATTACTATTGTGAGATATTATTGAGCCTGAGTGCTGAGTGTGAGTACTGCGTGACGAGAGTTGAGTCACGAGTGACCGAGAGGCTTGCCCGAGAGGCTATATTTGTGAGTGATACCTTGCCCGAGGGCCCCATTTATGACATATTTGCTGATTTCACTCGTCCTTTTTTTTACAATGAGCCTATGTTGAAACCTGCTAAATAAACGATTTCAAGTATTTCAAATTAAACTGAAGTTTTACGAAGTAACTGGCTTTTAAACTGTTGAGTTTGACTTGATATTCTGTTGTATACTCTTATAAATGATTTTTAACTGCTCGTCACTGCACTCAGACCTTATTTACTTTAGTTACTTACTGAGTTGGCGTACTCACGTTACTCCCTGCACCTTGTGTGCAGATTCAGGTGCCCGAGTGGCAGAGTGAGGGTTCTCAGCATTTTTGGAGCTTATCGGAGACTGCAAGGTAGCTGCACTGCGTCCGCAACCCTGCTTTCCTCCTTCCTATCCTTGTTTTTCGCATTTTTAGACATCATGTATTAGACAATCGGACTGGCTGTATTTAGAGGCTCTTGACTTGTGACACCAGATGGTTGGGCTGTGTTTTGGTTTGTTGATGTATTGTCTTTCCGCATATTTCAGTGAATTAAATATTTATCTTGAAAATTTGAAGCTTAATTAGTAGTACTAAAATGGTTTATTAAAAGGAATTTACTGTGGTTAATTGCTTGAGTCGGCTTGCCTAGTATTGTGATAGGCGCCATCACGATCGGGGTATTTGGGATCGTGACAAGTTGGTATCAGAGCCTAGGTTACATAGGTCTCACGAGTCATGAGCCGGTTTAGTAGAGTCTCGCGGATCGGTATGGAGACGTCTGTACTTATCCTCGGGAGGCTGCAGAACCTTTTGGAAAAACTTCTCATTCTTGGAATTCCTGTCGTGCGAATCTGTTGATTCTAGTACTAAACTTCTGTTATTCTATTCTCTCACAGATGGTGAGGACACGTGCTACCGGTCAGGGTGGACGGCCACCTGTACCACCAGTTGGGGCCACTAGGGGCCGAGGACGCGGTCGAGGCCGTGGTAGGGGTAGGGGTGTAGCCCGCACAGCAGCTAGGGCAGCACCTGCAGATCCACCAGCTGCCCCAGTTCAAGATCAGGTCCCAGTTGTGGACACTCCAACAACACCAGCTCAGGCACCAGCTGTGCCTATTGTGATTCCAGGCCTTCAGGAGGCTCTAGCTCAGATTCTATCAGTGTGCATTGTCACACCTCCTTTTTACTACCCCCGAAAGGGGGGGTATAAGAGAGTTTTTTCACTTTAAGTGACAATCGAAACGAGATTATTAGTTAAGATCAGAGTCGCCACTTGGGATAATTTATGGTGTCCCAAGTCACCGGTTTACAATCCCGAATCAAGGAAACATTGACTCTGGTTTAATGTCTGCGAAACATAGAAATCCGGGTAAGGAATTCAGTTAACCCGAGAGAAGGTGTTAGGCATTCCCGGGTTCCGTAGTTCTAGCACGATCGCTTTGATCATACTTGGCTTAATCAGATTTTTTAATTACTTATTTCAGAACCTATGTGCATTTGCCTCTTTAACTAAGAAATTATCTTAAATAGGTCACGCGTACGTGTACCCATTTGTTTGGCGCGTCAAAAATCATGTCACGCGAACGTGTCCACAATTAATAACGCTTTATTATTATTAAAGAAATTTTGGCCGAGGTTGCGCGAACGCATACTCCGGTTTTGTTTTTAGAAATCGTAATCATGTCACGCGAACGTGTCCATGATCACAATGATATATTAAACGGGCCTAAAGTAACTACGAGCATTTGCCATTTTTATATCTAAGTCATAAGATTAATACGAGGGCCATGAATGATTAAATTATGGATGGCACACCTCGTACTATTAAATCAAACTTATTTTAGAGGCCTATTAAAACCAAATTTATAGTTAGGAAGAGTTTGGCCGAAGTTGCGCGAACGCATACTCCGAATTAGTTTTTAGAATTGTAATCATGTCACGCGAATGTGTACACAATCACGATATTATTTTAACGCGCCTAAAGGATTTTCTACGAATGTTCATTAATTAAAAAAAATCAAAGTATTTGTGAGGGCCATAGGCGATCTAATCGAATGACACGCCTCAATCTAAATACAAGAGTTACTCTAACCAACATAATCTAAGGCCATACTTGCACAACTATTCATTAAAAGGGGTCGCGCTGGGCTTGTAGATGTTTGGGCCAAGCCTGTTGTGGACATAGTCCGCAGCAGCCTTTTAAATGGGGATCTGGGCTCGAAAGCAGGCCCAAAGAACGGTAAGGCATACAATTCTCCCATTTCCAAGTGGCCCCAACGTCCAGGCCCAAAGAAAACCCAAATCTGGTGAAAAATAAAGGCTGAGGAGTGTGGGACTCAAGATCGAGTCCACACAGAACGTAGGAAACATATAAAACTTAAGAAGGCCAGATGAGCCCATTTGGCTATCATCAGTACGCAGCAATATGATGTTAAAAAAAACTTTAAATGCTACAAAACCATATTACACATCTAAAAGAAGCATTGTTTTGAATTCAATTGGATTAGTGACATGAGAACAAGGCTGTATAACATTCAAAACTTAATTTAGTCCCAAACTGACTTATAAACAATTTGTATGAAATTCAAACCTCAATTTAAACCTCTCTAATACAAACAATAGCAAAATCCTACGAGATTATCATGTGACCACCCTGAATCTGAAAATCTCAACAACTCTGAACAGAATTAAACGAAAACCAAAAGCAATTCATTATATGACCTAAACCCTCACTGCAAAAAGCCTTGAGCATTTCTCTATACCCATGGCAAGTTTAAGTCAACTCACAACCTAATAGGAGATACTGAAAACTTAACACCAAACTTAATAGTATGATACCACACCAATAACATGTAAGGGCAGAAGAATGCATATAAAAACTAGATTATTACAGAACATGAATGTAATTGAAGAACAAGGAAGTAAGGTTCAACACAAAAAAAGCTTGTATTCATCATATATCCACATTCAGATTGCACATTTACACCTCATATGCTATCCATAGTCCAAGAGATACCTGGAAGTCAAAACAAGGCAAAAGAGTGAGGATTTCAACAAAAGACGTAGGTCAGCACGTCAATGCAGGAGTATTCAGCTTGTTTAAACCATTTTTAACCCTAGAATGAATCAAAATTCTTTGAAATCTTTAAGTTCTTGCTAATAGTAAAGCCAAAGATGCAATTCCAAATTTGATTTCAGTCGAAATGTTGCAGAAACTTTTTTGTTTTGTTTTTTAGAGTATGAATGGCTGCCCAAAATGAAGGGAAAGAGGTCTTTATATAGGCATGCCTAAGGCAGCCCTAACCTAGCTAACCTTTTCCCTTTCTACCCCTTCTTTTCTTAGCCATTTTACCTTTTTTACCCCTTTAAAATATTTGACCCTCCCTTATCTCTTAATAAACAAGCTCCAAATTTAACCTCTAGAAACTTCCTCCCAACAGAAAGTGATTCCCTACCCTCAAATACCCAAAACGCCCCCTGACATCCTTGTTTATACATTCAGAATGCAAACCTGGGTCAAATTAACCCAAGACCCAAATGAACGGGTCTCTCAACCGGGTCAGTGATGACCATAGTCAATACAAAAATTCAAACCATCAGAAATGCTCAAACACAAGGATCAAATTCAGAAAAAAGAAAACAAACAAAAATCCAAAATTTTATGATTAAACTTAACCTAACCACCAAACTAAGATGAATTCCACTACTAAAGAAAATAAGACGAAACAATGAAACAAATATCAACATGAAAATAGAAAAAAGAACAGAAAATACTACAATGAACAGAGTCATGAGAAAAAGGAGGGGAAAGTACCAATTCACGCCGGAATGTCTTGACAAAATGAAACGAATCGACGAATGATGACGAGAGTAGACATTTGGCCGGAATCCGATGCGTCAGTCAAAATCTGAAGTTTCCGTAATGACTCAAAACTTTCGTCAATCGATTGACCTCGTTGAGAGCAATCTATTAACGTAAGATTCGAGTTAAAACGCGTCGAAATTGGAGCAAAATCAAAAAAAGAAAGGGAAACTAGGGCTTGTATTTTCTGTTTTTAGATCCGAAATTGGGTAAATTTGGCTGGATTCTAAGGAAAGATATTAATGGATTTGGGGATAAGGAGGGGTAAGGATTGCTTGGTTTAAATTTGGGGTTGTTTGGAGCACGCCGCCGGTCGGTAGAAGATTGGGAATTTTAGGGTGGCGCTAGGGTTTTCAGTCTCTGAGCATGGAGAAGAAGAATGCAGGAGAAGTGAAATGGGGGGAGGGGGTGGCCTAGGTTCAGACATTTTTATATGGGTTGGGTAATCAGTTCCGGACCGTTAGATCACTTAGGATCAA
Organism: Nicotiana attenuata; assembly: GCF_001879085.1. NCBI lineage: Eukaryota > Viridiplantae > Streptophyta > Magnoliopsida > Solanales > Solanaceae > Nicotiana > Nicotiana attenuata. The sequence goes on along the minus strand of NW_017671057.1, from coordinate 339,917 downwards.
CGGCCAGGATGAGGGGGAGGGCTAGACGGCGTCGTTTGGCTTGGGGTAGGACTGGACCGGGTTAGGAATTGTTGGGCCTAGGCGGGTTTGGACCAAAAAATTGGGATTGGGCTTTTGTATTTTGTCCATTACAACAGCCCCATTTTCTTAATTGTCTTCTCTTTTTTTTCCAATTTCCTTTCCCTATATTAATTAATTATGACTTAAGTTGAAATTCCTAAAAATAATTAATTTGGGAAAAACTAAGCCGATCAACCACTAAAATATTTATGGAAATTAATTACTCCTAAATTAAAAGGGAAACTACACATTTTAAAAAAAAAAGGCTAAAAATGCAAAAGTAAGCCAAATTTTTGTGATTTTCATTTTTCAACAAAACAAATACCTAATTAATTAACCTTGGAACTGTAGACTAAAACCTAAATGCAATGCATGATATTTTTATACTTTTTCACGATTTAAATAAAACAAACATGCACAGAAAAATACAAACAATTGACAAAAATCCTAAAAAAAAAATCTACGAAATTGCAAATAATGGAAAGAATTTATTTTCTTGGGTTTATGGGAGTAATTCATATAGGGCAAAAATCACGTGCTCACAGCTGCCCCTCTTTGCTCGGAAACACAAAGAGTTTTCGCGCAAAGATAAAGTGAGCGGATACGAGCGATTTTTGCCCGTTTGAATACTCCGTGGGAAGCATTTTTTGAAAGATTTGACCGCACCCTGCTTCCGAGGTTGCCTACATATCCTTTGCTATAAAGAAATCAGGTCAGTGTAGTTCGGGAAGTTTCGGCAGCTGGGACTACCAGGAAGCTGTGATTTCACTGTTGCTGCTGCTGCTACTGCTTGTTGAACTCCTTATTACACCAAGACAAAATAAAAGAATCTAGACTAAACTTATGATCTATGAATTACAGGAATCCTATCTACGTTTCTTCAAACGTAATCTTGCAGTTTCTGCTGCTCTGTTGGCTTGTACTCTCTAGGTGAGCTTCCTTTGTTGCTGACTTGAATTGTATTCTGAGGTGCTTTACCTTTGTTCTCCAGGCAGGCACCTGATTGCTGAACTTGAACCTTCTTCCTTAGAACATTGCTGCTTTCCCTTTGTTCTTCAGGTGGGCGCTTGATTACCAACATTTAAATTATCTTCCTTTCCTCCGAAACTTGACTTGTGTTCCTTTTGTTTTCCGGGTGGGCGCCTGATTGCTGAACTTGAATTGCATTCCTTTCCTTTGAAACTTGAATTGTTTTCCCTTTGTTCTCCAGGTGGGTGCCTGATTACCAACATTTGCACCGTTTTTCCTTGAGACTTGAATTGTTTCCCTTTGTTCTCCAGGTGGGCTCCTGATTTCAACAGTTGAACTACTTTCTCTTTGTTCTCCAGGTGGGCACCTGATTTCCAAAACTTGAACTGCTTTCCCTTTGTTCTCCAGGTGGGCGCCTGATTACCAACACTTGAACTGCCTTCCCTTTCTTCTCCAGGTGGGCTCCTGATTACCAACACTTGAATCGCTTTCCCTTTGTTCTCCAGGTGGGCTCCTGATTACCAACACTTGAATCGCTTTCCCTTTGTTCTCCAGGTGGGCGCCTGATTTCCAACACTTGAATTGCTTTCCCTTTGTTCTCCATGTAGGCGCCTGATTTCCAACACTTGAATTGCTTTCCCTTTGTTCCCCAGGTGGGCGCCTAATTTCCAACACTTGAACTGCCTTCCCTTTATTCTCGAGGTGGGCGCTTGATTACCAACACTTGAATAGCTTTCCCTTTGTTCTCCAAGTGGGCGCCTGGTTTCCAACACTTGAACTGCTTTCCCTTTGTTTTCCAGGTGGGCGCCTGATTACCAACACTTGAACTGCTCTCCCTTTGTTCTCCAGGTGGGCGCCTGACTTCCAGCACTTGAATCGCTTTCCCTTTGTTCTCCAGGTGGACGCCTGATTTCCAACACTTGAACTGCTTTCCCTTTGTTCTCCAGGTGGGTGCCTGATTACCAACACTTGAATTGACTCCTCTGAAACTGCTGCTTTCCCTTTGTTCTCCAGGTGGGTGCCTGATTTCCGACAACTGACTCCTCTGAAACTGCTGCTTTCCCTTTGTTCTCCAAGTGGGTGCCTGATTTCCAACACCGACTCCTCTGAAACTGCTTCTTTCCCTTTGTTCTCCAGGTGGGCGCCTGCACACTATTAATGCACACTTGAATGCACACTTGAACTATCTTCCCTTTGTTCTCCAGGTGGGTGCGTGATTTCCAACTTGAACTGACTCCTCTGAAACTGCTGCTTTCCCTTTGTTCTCCAGGTGGGTGTCTGATTTCCAACACTTGAACTGTCTTCCCTTTGTTCTCCAGGTGGGCGCCTGATTTCCAACACTTGAACTGTTTTCTCTTCGAAATTGCTTTTCCTTGCACTGTCTCCCCTTGTTCTTTAGGTGGGTTCCTGATTTCAACAAGACAGACAAAACAAAAGAAATTTTTCTGCCCTAGTGTGATATTGAGAACATCTGTGAGTGTTAATCAATTCTTGTTATCAAAATAAATTCTAAATTAAATTCCTTTATCCTGAAAATTTCAAACCAAGCCTCATTTCAAAAGTGAAACTTAAATGCCAAATTACATTTCCCAAAAGTAGACCTCTCGTCAGACCTTGTCATTTGCAAGGGCCTCAAAACTTACTAAATCATATTATCCAAGAGGGTACTGGAGCTTAGTGCCGAGTCTGTCTGGCACTTCCTTTCCTTACGGAGGGTTTCTCCGAAACAAACGAAATTTTCTGCCCCTGTTTCAATCAAAGTCTTGTCAGTTTGAAAAACGTGGTGGTTAGTTTGTGGCATTCTTGCTGAAGGTGGCCCCCATTGCCGTGCTTTGCTCTGACTGGCTGCTTTGAACTGGCCAAGAATTGTTTGACTTTCTGACTGAATCTCAACCGTAAGACCCTGAATGACCTGAGTGCTCTATACCCAACCCGTTGTTTTACATTTTTGACCTTTCTACCTGAACTTTTGTATCTCCCACAAGATTCCCAAACCATTCGCCCCATGGAGCTCTTACTGACACCTTATTTTCACTTTGCATCATGCTATCTCTGGTATGTTTTGGCCGCACTTTGCATTGTGCAATTTTGGAAGTTGGTAGTAAGCTTTGCGATCCTTTCTTTTGCTTTGCAAGGCTAACATTGAAAACGCCTTAGAGGAGTGAACCCAAAAGGAAATGAAATGCAATGACTTCGAGAGTTATGAATAGAGAAGAAAAATCAAACAGAAGGACTATTTGAGGAAGAAAAGGAAAAAGGACTTATCTGAGTGAGGCTGCTGGCATCAATGATCATGACATGCATTTTGAATTAATCAGACTAGTCCATTCAGTTAATCCTCTTTCAGTCTTCACACTTTGTGCCCGGGGTCCCCATAATCCGATTCCTTTGCAAAGTCCACAACCTTAGTCGGCTTGCGGTGCCCTGATGGGTTTTCACCAGCAAACCTCTCTCATTTATTCATCTCTCAACTCATTGTCGCCTTACGGTGCCTGTGAGGGTTTTCACCAATAATACTCTCTCATTTTTTAATTTCTCTCAGCTTTCCGTCGCCTTACGGTGCCCGTGAGGGTTTTCACCAATAAGACTCTCTCATTTTTCAGTTATCCTGCTCAGAACGGAGTGTTGCCTCTAATATGAATCACACCTTTACTTGCTCGACCTGGCATCTCTCGAAGACTGATCGGAAGGTCTTTCTTTGGACTGTAATGTGAGCTTTTGGATAGGGTTAGAAAGAAAGGATATCAAAAGGCTCAAAACAACTTGAATGGGTTCAAAATTACAACTCTTGGAATCAGATTTCTTACAACAACCACAACTTTCTGCCCCAGTTTCTTTGCTTGGGGACTTTTAGATTTTTATTTTGTGGGACCGAACCGTGAGGCTGCCTACGTATCCTTAAAAGGAATCAGATCGAACGTAGTTCATGACATATGAGTTGCTTTGTTTTTCTTTGTACTTTCTTCTTCTCTTTTCTTCTTCTTTTCTCTCTCTCTTTTTCTTTCTTTTTCTTCTCTCTTTTTTCTTTTTTTTTTTCATTCATCATTTTTCATTATTCTCCTTTCTCCTTTCTCTCTTCTCTCTTCTTCTCTTTTCATTTTCTCTCTCTCTTTAACTTTTGTCTCTGTGTCTCTGATCTTTGCTACTGATTCCAAAAGAGGGGTATGAAAGAAAACAAATAAGGCTCAAAGGGGTAACAATGGATAAAGTATTTAGATAGCAGAATAAAATGCCTTCGTCATTTCAACCTTCAAAACATGCCAAGTACAAATGAACACAATTTAAACCAAAGAAATCATACATAATATCTTTTGACCGCATCAGAATTGATAGCCATGTCTACATACTTGCCTTCTATATCTGTTAAATACAAAGCACCATTGGACAATACTCTCGTTACCACGAACGGCCCCTGCCAATTTGAGGCAAACTTGCCTTTTGCTTCCGCTTGATGTGGGAGGATGCGTTTCAATACCAACTGACTCACTNATCTGATGGTACCCCGCATACCAGTCCACGAAAGACCCAATCTCATGCTTGGCACAATTATCAATCAAAATATGGATATTTGGCAATGGGAAATTGTCCTTTGGACTTGCTTTGTCGAGGTCACGGTAATCAACACACACTCTGGTCTTACCATCTTTCTTCGGCACAGGCACAACATTGGCTAACCACGTGGGATACCGCGTGACTCGAATGACTTTTGCATCAAGCTTCTTTGTGACTTCTTCTTTAATCTTCACACTCATGTCAGTTTTGAACTTTCTCAACTTCTGCTTAACGAGAGGGAAAGCTGGATCAACTGGCAATTTATGGACCACCAAATCGGTACTCAAACCTGGCATGTCATCATACGCCCATGCAAAAATATCCTTATACTTGAACAATGCTTTAATTATTTCTTCCCTGATTTGCGGTTCAAGATGGACACTTGTCTTAGTTTCTCTAACACTATCTGGGTCCCCTAGATTGATTGCTTCCGTATCATTCAGATTAGGCTTGGATTTTTCTTCAAAATGATTTAGTTCCTTACTAATCTCTTCAAAGGCCTCATCCTCATCATATTATGATTCATCATCGCACTCTGTTTCTTGGATTATTATTTCAGAATTAGATTGACTTTTAAGACTTGGCCGAGGATTCCTCATGCATGTCATGTCATTGAAACCATCATAAAAAGAACTGTACAAAGAAGAAAACAAATACAAAAATAAGAGCTATCAGGAATGATGGAAAGGAATGCATTCATGAAAATAAGGATACAGGGTTATACATCAACAA